>NW_007252781.1:335773-525296 GCF_000164805.1 Carlito syrichta | reverse complement strand
TTGGGCAAAGTCTCAGGATACAAAATAAATGTACAAAAGACAATTGCATTTCTCTAGACACCAATAATAAACAAACAGAAACCCAAATAAAAAACACAATTCCATTCACAATAGCCACAAAAAAAATGAAATACCTTGGCATCTTCCTAACCAGAGACGTGAAAGACCTTTACAATGAAAATTACAAAACACTGCTCAAAGAAATCAAAGATGACACAAACAAGTGGAAAAATATCCCATGCTCATGGATTGGAAGAATCAACATTGTGAACATGTCCATCTTACCTAAGGCAATCTACAAATTCAATGCAATACCCATCAAATTACCAGCAACATTCTTCTCAGACCTGGAAAAAACAACATAGGAAACACAAACATCCAAGAATAGCCAGAACAATCCTCAGCAATCCTCAGCAAAAAAACAAAGTAGGTGGTATCACATTACCAGACTTCAAACTTTACTATAAAGCTACAATCATCAAAACAGCTTGGTATTGGTACAGGAACAGGCATATAGATCAATGGAATAGAATTGAGATTCCAGAAGCAAAACCTCAATTTCTCAACCAACTCATCTTCGACAAAGCCCCCACCACCTACCACTGGGGAGAGGAGAACCTATTCAGTAAATGGTGCTGGGAAAACTGGCTGACCACATGCAGAAGATTGAAACAGGACCCCTATCTATCCCCATGCACAAAGGTTAACTCCAAACGGAACAGAGACCTAAATGTAAAACCTCAAACCATAAGAACCTTAGAAAAGGAAGGAAATACCCTCATGGAAATCGGAACTGGCATCCAATTCCTGAACAAAACCCGAAACCCACAGGTCATAAGAGAGAAGATAGACAAGTGGGACCTTATTAAAGGGACAGGTTGTTAAGGTGATTGGGTGGTGGTCTGCTCCACATCATCACGAAGGGCAGGTATGCACAAATACGGACAACAGACAGATGGGTGGGTTAGTCACTTGACTGCTGTCATGTTGATGGGGTCTGTGTCATAAAGGTCATTAAGGACTGATTAGGTTAACTTGTTTACAAAACAAGCTGGGGAGGGGGTTATAAAGCAATTATTGGTAGATACCTCTGAGAAACTGATTCTGTCCTTGGCTAGTGTTTAGAGGGTAAATTAAAGTGAACTGCTAGAAAGACATGACAAAGCTAAGCAATGTTAAAATGACTGCTCATTGGTAATACTGACTCCATGATATATCCTTTCAGAAATTCTAGAAGAAAGCAGGATAAAAAAATTTATGGCCTTAGGTTTACCAAAGAGTAAAACAATACCGAAGTACAATCCAAAGAAGAAAAAAATTATAAGTGGAACTTTATCAAAATTAGAAACCTTTGATCTGTGAAAGAAACTGCAAAAAATAAAAATAAAAAGGCAAATACAGACTGGAAGAAATATTTTCAAATCATATATCTGATAAGGAACTTACATCCAGAATTTATAAAGACCTCTCAAATTCAACAACAGGAAAACAAACAATCCAAAAACCTGAACAAAAGTTCTTTTTTTTTTTGAGTTGGAGTCTCACTCTGTCACCCAGACTGGAGTGCAGTGGCTGCTCCTGACCACCGCAGCCTCAACCTGCTGGGGTCCGGCGATCCTTCTGCCTCAGCCTTACAGGTAGCTGGAATTACAGGCGTGTGCTACCACGCCTGGCTAATTTTTGATTTACTGTAGAGATGAGGGCTCACCAAGTTGCCCGGGCGGGTCTCGAATCCACGGGCTCAGGCAATTCACTCACAGTCTCCCAAAGTGCTGGGATTACAGACTGAGCCACCAAAGCCAGCGAACAAAAGTTCTAAACAGACTCTTGGTCAAAAAGATGTGGATGGCAAATAAGGGCATAACAGAATGCTCAGCATCAATAGTCACGAGGGAATTGTGGTTTTGAAAACCACAAAATACCACCACACATTATGAGTAGGGATTAAAAACAAAAGTAAACTGACAATGCCAAGTGCCGACAAAGATGCAGAGTAACTGGATTACACATCCAGTGCTGATGGAACACAAAATTGTGCATCTATTTTAAAAAACAGCTTTGCAGTTTCTATAAAGTTAAAATTACACTTATCATATGACCAAGCAATTCCACTCCTATGTATTTACCCAAGCCTTTTAAAAATGTATGTTTGCACATTTGTAAACCCCTATGAGAATGTTCGTAGTAGCTTTGTTCATAATTGCCAAACCTAGACTCAAGCCAGATGCCTTTCAGTGAGTGGATAAATAAACCATGGTACAGTCACACAGTGGAATACCCTTCATTAAAAATAACAAACTACTGATTCATGAAACAACATGAATACATTTCACTAAGCAAAAGAAGCCAGACCCCAAATATAGTTGGAGAAGTCACACTACAGGGATGAAAAATGAATCAGTGGTTGCTAGGCACTGGAGAGGGGGCAAGGCTTGACTTTTGAACAGCAGAGGGGAAATTAGGGAGTGAGCCTCCCTACTCTGAAAATTAGAAATTGGAAATGTTCTAAAATCGTAAGTTTTTTAAGCACCGATATAACACAAGTGGAAATCTCCACACCTGACCTCATGTGACAGGTCATGGTCAGGTACACAAAATGTAGGTACGCAAAATGTAGGTACACAACACAACCCACAACTAGTGATGTTGAGCATCCTGTGTTGTTCAAAATGCCTCCTCATCCTCTGAAGCCCCACTTCCTGATCTCTTCACTGCTTCTGATGTTTTTTCTCACCTAAAAAAAAAATAGAGTATGTAGTATCCTTTTAATAAAAACAGCATTGTAGGTGGAGACTGACTGCCTGGTATTGTCTGTTGTTGCAGCTGTCTAACAGCCGATACTGGTGTTCTGGTGATGCTACTGTGTTGCCTAGTTACGCTGAACACATTATGGATTTCACTGTATTAATGGTATGTCATATTTTTTTACTAAGTACTTATGCGTGACTAAGTATAAGAAAATGATTGCTTATCAGTAGCATATACATTCAGAGTCAGGAATGATGGTGATACCAAACAACCACAGATTGTCCACAAGAATGCTGAGATATTGATACCTTTGCTTTCTGATGGTTCTATGCACACAAACTTTGTTTTGTGTACAAAATTATTAAATACTATATAAATTACCTTAAGACTATGTGTATAAGGTGTATATAAAACATAAATAAATTTTATGTTTAGATTGAGTCTCAACCCCAATATATCTAATTACATATATGTAAATATTCCAAAATCTGAAAAAATCCAAAATCTCAAATATTTTTGGTCCCAAGCATTTTTGATAAGGAATACTCAACCTGTACTATCATGATAGTGGATTAATGATTCTACGCATTTATCAAAATCCATAGAATTTTATACCACAATGAATAAATTTATTGTATGCAAGTAAAGAAAATCAACCAGAACATTGGATAACTCAGTGTGGAATATAGACTGTGATAACTATAGCTAACTTTACTAGAAATATGACATAATGGAAATGAAGGAAGTAAGGAACAAAGGAAATGACCTAAATAACTTTGGAAACTGTGTTTATTGGATACTGTGGGTCTAAGTACAAAAAAATTTTATGTGAGCACTATGCTTTAGCTAAGAAATTCACTTCTCGTAGAGATCTGGGTTAGTAATTCTGAAATTTCTTTATGTGTATACTAGGGTTGAGCAAATAAGTGAATATATTATAGATAATGAGAGCCAGGTTTCTCACTGTCAGACAAAGACATTACAAATAAGTGAAGAGTTTTTAGAATTAACTGTGTGGTGCTGGGTTGGATTTGGAGATATTTGTATGAACGCAAGTTTTTTTTTAAATTAATAGATGATAGATCGAGAGAGAGAGAGAGAGAAAGAGATAAAGTGAGAGATGATAGATAGACTGAAAGCTATACGTTAGTATACACATGTATATTTCTATGCACTAGGGTCTAGAGGCAATTAATGCACCCAGCACTCAGAGATCTTGATTTTTAAATACCTTTTCTAGCAAAAGAAACTAGACTTTCTGGAGAACTGGTCGATTCATGATTGGAGAAGGAAAAGTACAAAATGAGTCTGGAACCTTTTTTTTAAAATCAGAAAATAAGAAAATCTCAAAGAGATGCATAAGCCAAAAAGAAAAACTCCCAGTGGCTAAAGATGGAACACTTTGAGCTATAGTGAAATTAATGATAATATATGTAATCCAAAGAATAAAATAAATGCCTGTGAGCTCATGTTGATATAAACAAATGATTAAATAAATAAATAAGTGAGGGATAAAGTCCAACACTTACAGAATTATTTAAACTAAAAATTTAGATGGAATGAGAGAAATAGGAACATCATAATAATAATTGCTTTAGGCAATCCACCAGTGAATGCTAAAATTAGTTGGCAAAAGTTTAAGTAGTAGCAGGATATTTGCATAGAAAAAATTTTTACTGATTACAAAAAAAAAGTGTAGTAATTTTTCTATGGAGAAACCTGGTAGACACAACCTCTAACCAAACCATCAAGTTTATTATAACCAAAGCAAGACATATTTGATATCACACATTCTCAAAGAAGGAGCACATCACCACATCTGTGACATTCTTCCTCCAAACTTAAAACTTTAATCTCATCATGAAAAATATCAGAAAAAAAATTGAGGACCGTTCTACAAAATCCCTGATCAGTATTCAAAAATTCAATACTGAACAATCACAAATCAGGCAAAACAATATGACAGCCGGGCTCGGTGGCTCAGCCTGTAATCCCGCGCCTTTGGGAGGCTGAGGTGAGTGGATTGCCTGAGCCCGCGGGCTCGAGACCCGCCTGGCCAGCGAGACCTCATCTCTACAATAAATCAAAAAATCAGCCGGGCGTGGTAGCGTGCGCCTGTAATTTCGGCTACTTGGAAGGCTGAGGCGGAAGGATCGCTGGAGCCCAGCAGGTCGAGGCTGCGGTGGCCGGGAGCGGCCACTGCACTCCAGTCTGGGCGACAGAGTGAGACTCCAACTCAAAAAAACAAAAACAAAAACAATATGACAACTTATATGCAATGTAGTATCCAGGATTGGATCCTGGATCAGAATAAGTATATTATTATGAAAACTAGTGAAATCTGAATAAGCACTGTAGTTTAGTTAATAGTATTATACCAACATGAATTTCTTAGTTTTGGAAATTGCTGTTTTTATTCTTTTTTTTTTTTCTTTTTTCTTTTAAAGATGTGGAGTACAATTCTTGTTAATAAACAGAGTCTGGCTATGTTAGCCAGGCTGCTCTTGAGTTTTAGCTGGTCTCAAACTCCTGGGTTCAAGCAATCCTCCTCCCTGTGAAATGCTGACAGAGGAAACTGGGTGAAAAGTATACCACAATGGTTGATGTTATCTTTGTAACTCTTTTGTAAATTTAAAACAATTTCTAAAACTAAAAACTTTTTTAAATTGAAAGAAAAAATTTAGTGAGAAAAGTGGCACTGTTTTGCATTTTTTAATATGATTTCAATTTCTATGAAATGTCTAGAATGGGTAAATATGTACAGATAGAAAGGAAATTTGTTATTTTCTAGAACTGGGAGGTCGCTGAACATGAGGAGTGACTCCTGTTGGGTAGGGAGTTTCTTTATTTTATTTTATTTTTTTATTTTGAAATTGTGGGGTACAATTCAGGATTAGGTATACAAATTTTCTTTGTACAGTTACTCTTATTGATGAGGTGTGCCCCCCCTTCCCCAGGCGTATATCGATTACTGTCAATCTCAGTTCCCCACCCTTCATTCCCCTCCCCGCAGTTTCCCGCTACTTTCAATCCCTTTCCTACCGTAATACGGTAGTTGTTCAAGGTCCACTTATGAGTAAGAACTTATGGCACTCAGTTCTTTGTTTCTGTGCGAGATCACTCAGATTATAAACTCTAGTTCCATCCAGGTTGCTGCGAAGTTCATGATTTTGTTCTTCTTTATGGCTGCATAATATTCCATTGTATATATATACCACATTTTTTATCCAGTTCTCTTTTGATGTAAATTTAAAATAATTTCTAAAACAAAAGCTTTTTAAAATTGAAAGAAAAAATTTAGTGAGAAAAGTGGCATTGTTTTGCATTTTTTTTTAGAAATTGCTGGGGGTTTTTTGAGGTGCTTATCTTTTAGAGATACATATTGAAGCATTTAAAAGCACATATATGTTCTGGGATTTGCTTTTTTTCCTCATAATTGATATTTTTTATTATGGTTTTGTGGGGTACAGTTAAGGGTTAGGTATGCAATTATGTTTCATTCAGGTATTTCCCCATCCCCAGACAGATATTTGCTACTGTTAATCCTATCTCCCCCTCCATAGTTTCTCAGTACCGTCAGTCATTTTCTTATGGTATTACATTGGATGTTCAAGGTCCATTATATGAGTGAGAACATGTGATACTCGGATCTTGGTTTCTGTGAGAGGTCACTCAGTGTTATAGACTCTAGTTCCATCCAGGTTGCTGCGAAATTCATGATTTTGTTCTTTTTTATGGCTGCGTGGTATTCCATTGTGTATATGTACCACATTTTTAAAATCCAGTCCTCTTTTGATGGGCAGCATGGTTGTTTCCAGGTTCTTGCTATTGTGAACGCTGCGATAAACATACGTGTGCAGGTATCTTTTTTATAGAGTGATTTGAGTTCTTCAGGGTATATTCCCAGTAGGGGGATTGCAGGGTCACATGGGAGGTCGATATTTAGAGCTTTTAGGAATCACCACACTGTTTTCCACAGAGGTTGCACTAGTTTGCACTCCCACCAACAGTGTAGAAGTGTTCCCGTTTCACCACACCCTCTCCAGCGACTGTTTTTTTTCAGTTATTGATAATTGCCATTCTGACTGGAGTTAGGTGGTATCTCAGTGTGGTTTTGATTTGCATCTCCTTGATGATTAGTGAGGTTGAACATTTCTTCATGTGTCTGTTGGCTGCTTGAATGTCTTCCTTTGAGAAGTGTCTGTTCATATCTTTTGCCCACTTTATAATGGGGTTGTTTGCTTTTTTCTTTTCAGCACATTTGAGTTCCTTGTAGATCCAAGATGTTAAGCCTTTGTCAGACCTGGAATTGGCAAATACTTTTTACCAGTCTGTGGGCTGTCTCCCTGCTCTCTTTATGGTTTCTTTGGCTTTGCAGAAGCTTGTCAGTTTAATGAGGTCCTACTTGTCTATCTTATCTCTTATGGCCCGTGCATTTTGGGTTTTGCTCAGGAATTGGATGCCAGTTTGAACTTCCATAAGGATGTGTCCTGCATTTTCTAAAGTTCTTATGGTTTGAGGTTTTACATTTAGGTCTCTGATCCATTTAGAGTTAATTTTTGTGTATGGGGATAGATAGGGGTCCTGTGTGAGTCTTCTGCATGTGGTCAGCCAGTTTTTCCAGCACCATTTACTGAATAGGTTCTCCTCTCCCAAGTGGTAGGTGGTGGAGGCTTTGTCGAAGATGAGTTGGTTGAGAAATTGAGGTTTTGCTTCTGGAATCTCAATTCTATTCCATTGTTCTATATACCTGTTCCTGCACCAATACCAAGCTGTTTTGATTATTGTATTTTCTGTTTTACTATAATTTCTCTTTAATTTGGACTTCACTAATCCAGAGTTTTATGTAATTTTTAAACACTACTTCTATGATTTCTATGTAATAGAAAATTGAAAATCATTTCCCTATTGAAAATGTTTTTGACTATTAAGAATGAAATATTTAATTGCCAGAGAAGTTTTTATGTTTTCAAAATAAGGGCTGAAAGTGTAAGATTATTTTAGCTTGTCTTTCATTTTTAGGACTAGAATGTCCTTCAAATGTAAAGGTCTTTGGGGTTTTTAGTGTTAGCCTATTGAGAACTGTCATTTTTTTTTTTACTTCATCTCATTTATAAATAGTACTATTTTGTATATTCTTTATGATAGGAAAAAAGTTGGATTTCTTTAAGAAATATTTAATAAATCAAATGTCATTTAGTCTTCTGGTTCGATGATGACTGTTTTTCCAAAAGAAAAATGTGTGTAAATGCTGCTTTAAATTAATTATAAATAAATGGTGTTGCTGACATGTACAACTCAAAGGACACTTAGAACACATATCTATAAATCCTTGATTTTGGTTAAACAAATGTCTCACTTCTGATGCTCAGGACTTCTTATGTAATCACCTGTTTTGAGGTAATTAGAACACTTTAAAGTTTTGTACTAGTTGCAAGAGCTAACATTTTAACATAAGCTATCAGTTTAATTTGAAGAACTTGATGTACCAAAAATTACTAAGATTTAATCTCCAAAACTAAGGTACAGCTATTTACCTTTTTACACATCTTAAATATGTGGGGTTTAAGAAGGATTTTAGAAATAATCATTATTAGGTTACAAAAATCACTTGGAATATGTGTTATTCAGTCATCTTCTCCCTCTTAATGTCAAGCTGATTCTGAAAAATCATGATATAAACACTTGAAGTGACTGCATATGTTTGCTTCTGATTATTTTATAAGGATTCTTTCAATTTTATCTTTTGATGCTAGCAAATAGTTTTTGTTGTTGTTGTTGTTTTTACCATTATCAAATCCCTAAACACAACTTTGTTTCATTATCAAAGAAAACAGCATCCTTTGAGGCTCTAAACACTGTGAGGAAAAATGGTTTTTCTAAAGGAGACTACTGCAACATGTTAAACTACAACATTTCAATGCATTTGTTTAATTGTTGGCCAAAAACAGACTCAAAAGCTCAAAATTTAAAAATTTGAGTAAATAATAAATGATTGAAGCTGATCATTTGAAAATAAAGACAATGAGCATGAAAAACCAAGATAAATGCTTTGTCTCAATTTCATGGACAATGTGGATTAAAAGCAAGCCATTGTCATTCTGCTTTCACTTAAATGAGTAAAATGTTTTCATTGTCTCAAAAACAGTTTTTTTCAATAATATTCACGATATATTTGTCTTGGTTTATGTGACCATTTGGAAAAGCATCACTGAGAGAGTTGTTGGCTGTGGAAAAGACAATTCACTTAGCCATTTACTGGGCTATGCGGGGTGGTGGAAAACAGATTTCTCAAGGTCAGTTGTTATTGGCTATTAAAAATATGTAGTACTTCTCCTTAGACAGACTAAATCTATCCAGCATGTTTGTATTCCAGGATGAAATCTGAAAAGTGACTAATGGCTGGGAAACAGGATAAAATCTATTTTCGCACCAGATTTGTTATTCAATTAGCTTCAGAACTAAATATTTCCAAGAGCCGTTTTTGTCAACTTAGATTGGACCGAGAATTATGAGGGCAGACCCTCTACCAACCAGCTGGCTTCTCCTATCAGTTAGTACAACAGGGCTGTCAAATTTTTTTACCAGGATTAGGTGGCTTGAGAATGTAATCTACTCCATTGTCCTTCCATTTCTACTCACTTCTCACACTCTCTCACAATCATCCCCATTCTAAAAAAATGGTCAAACAAATGTCCACAATTGCAGTCATTCACGAGCAGGTTTAATGGATGAAATACTTATAAGAAGCTAAGCAAAATCATGCTCTACCATAAGATGATGCCAGTTTGACAAATCCAGAAGCTTTGTCGCACCTCTTGAATACTACTTCAAGGCCTAGTTTCAACTAAACATGAATAGTAAAATGGGTGATCTTGAGCACAAGCTTGTTGATGATAGGAAAAAAAGAATTGTCAATGTTTTATGAAAACAAGAGTTCTCAGTGCCTTGAGGCTTTGAGGAAGTAAATGAGGAAGCCGACATGCAACAGGATATCTTGAGGGCACATTGAAAGAATTTTTAGATGCTTGTGATAAGAAGCCCTTTGGGGGATGTTCAGCTGTTGCTTTCTCCACATGGGAGACTGAGTTTGGCCTCTGAGTATTCCAGAACCTGAGGAGAGTCATAGGTGCTGCCAATGCTCCAAGAAGGCCATGGGTGTAAGACCAACAAAGGCAACAAACATAAAACCTGAAATAAGTATTTGGCCTTCTGTTCCTCAGCCTTCACTCTGTGTGGGACCCTTAGACTTCCTTCTTACTAAAGAATGGGCCAAATTTGCCTTCACTAACACTTTAATCCTTAATTCATCTGTCTTTTTCTTGTTGAATTCTCTTATGAACTCTTTGAGGATAGTAACTTGTTTGAACCTGAATACAGCAAGCCCCCTACATATGAACTTTCAAGTTGCAAGTGTTCAAAGACACGAACACGCATTCATGAGTTCTCATGTCCAACCACATAAGTTAATCCATGTGTCTGGCATACATTGTCACATGTGTGCATCCTCTACGAGTGGTCATGCTTTTGTATGCTTGTTTTTTTATGTATTATTTGTGTGAAAGTATTATAAACCTATTGCAGTACAACACTCTATAGCCAATTGTGTTAGTTGGGTACCCAGGCTAACTTAGTTGACCTTCATGAAAAAATTGGACTTACAAACACACTCTTGTTTGTATGAAGGGGATTTACTATAATTATTAGACGGTGGTCAAATATATAGAATATGACCAACTTCACTGAATACATAAAAATGGTGACTGCTTTCTCCACCCTCAGTCAGCTCTCATTATCCTGTAGTTCTAGCAATAAAGGTGAAAGGCTTATAAACGACTGACTATTACACAGCTATAAAGAAGGACAAAATCATGGACTTTGCAGCAACTTGGATGGATTTAGAGTTCATCATACTCAGTGATCTATCACAGAAGTGAAGAACCACGTATCACATGTTCTCAGTAATAAGTGGACCCTGAACATTTATCATAATGCTACATGAAAGGGATTGACAGTAGTGGGTCACTGCCAGGGAAGGAGAGGCACATAACACTAATAAGGGTACCTGATCCCAAACCAGGCGAAATGAGGACCAATGGGGCCCAAACTTCACCTTTACGATGACCACTTATGTACCTAACTTGGAATTGTACCCTGCATCTTAAAAAAAAAAAAAAGAAGAAGAAAGGAGAGAAAGCAGGCACACAGAATCAAGGGGTGTAGAGGTAGGGCAGGGAGAGCAGCAGGGAACTACAACTTGAGAATGCAGAACTCAACAGACAGAGACAGAAATCCTGTACTTATTTATTTATTTAGAGACAGGGTCTCACTATATTACTTCAACTGGTCTCTAACTCCTGGGCTCAAGCGATCCTTCTGCCTCAGTCTCCAGAGTAGCTTGGACTACAGGCATGCATCACCAGGCCCAGCTTATTTTTCCAATTTTTAGTTTTTGCTGATACTATCTTGCTATTTTTCCCAGGCTGGTCTCAATCTCCTGGGCTCAAGCAGTCTTCCCACTTCAGCTTCCCAAAGTGCTGGGATTACAGGCGTGGGCCACTGTGACTGGCTTATTATTAAATGTTATGTTAGGTTGGACAAGTGAAATTCCATACTCCACGCTTGCGTGAACTTGCTTATAAACTGGGCAAGTTCACGGCAGCCTTTTGCTCTCAGTTATTAATGAGATCAATGTGCATGATGTCAAAATCCTTTTGGAAATAAGAAACAAACAAATGCAAGATGGTCTGAAATGTTGTCTCTAAAGACGTGAGACCCTAAAAAACATTTTTTTAGCTGTATTTTTCAAAATTGATTTTGTTTTTAATGATATACAACTTCAGGAGAACAAAAGCAACTCCAGTTTATCTCTCATGTCATTGACTAAAATAACCCTTCCCTGGCACCTTTGAACTCATAGACACCAGTGAGAGCTTTTGCACTTCAATTCTTACCTTCTTACCATCTTTTGTTCCAGATATTCGATCTATGTGGTTAATGCAGGCAATTTTGGGCTATACCTGTCACATTTTCATCAAACTAAAGGGAATATTACAGCCCAGAAGCACAATAGGTAATTTCACAAACTTGTTTCTGAAAAGCAGGGAATGACTGAGTAAAGGAAAGATTGTGAAACCCTTCTGTTTCAACTCAGTGCATTAGTTACCAAATTGAGTGCTGAAGGAAGAGCCCAAGGAGAGAAGAAAGAAAGACCACATTGTGAGAGAAATCATAAATGCTCAGGAAGTTAAAGAAGCCACCAGTTAATTATAGAAAGAAAAAGTAAGTTGTGAAGAGATGAAGAAAAATGAAGACCAGAGAATAAAAACATCAAGGGAGGAAGTTTGTAATTAAAAACAGAAAGAAATAAAACATATCACAATTGACTAAGCAGATGAAAAGAGAAGAATGGAAAAATAAAATATTTTTTAAAACAATGACAGAGAAGACTCTTCCAACAAATAGCAAACAAAAATTCAGAGCAAAAAGGCCCAAAGGCTACCTCAAACTAAATGACAGAAACAAGATAACTGTAGCCTAAAAGAGGAAAAGAAAGAGGCAAAACATATAAGACAAATAAACTGACCCAGAAACACATAAGAAAACCTTATAAAACAGGCCCGGTTTATTCAAACGTTAAAAGAACAAGGCTCTGAGAGTAATAAAATATTATTTATGACTCTACTACTTGTTAATCTCTCTGTGGGCAACTTTTTGCTTTTCTACTTTTTTGAATGACAACCTCCTGTGTTTGTCATTTCTCTCAATTTTTAAAGTCCTCTCCACAGGAGAAAACTTATTTTATTCTTATAGAAACAGTTTAAATCATGAGTCAAGAAATATTGTGTTTTGATGGTTTACTGAGTAAAAAAAAATATGCAGTTTCAAAATTTCCTCCAAGTTGAACAACATTTAGAGGCATTAGATCCAATGGTGGTCAACCCTCAGGATGTTCCCAAACAGATTTACATCTATAATTGGGAATAAAAGCAATTTATAGAGCTATTAGAGAACAAAATGAGATAATACTCTTAGAACATTGTCTGGCCTCTAATACATACACAATAAATATTAGCTGTTATTATTAGCAAAATAAATTTGGTTTAAATGCCCCAAATCAATTGAACACAACTGAAGTATGAAACCAAGGGTATGTAGCCAAAATGTAAAGTTTGACTTGCCATGACCCCCATGCCAGAAGACTGGAAGACCAAAAATGTAGCCTTAGTTTAAAAAAAAAATACAGGGAGAATCCAAGGACTTTAAATCATTATAACACATTTCCATTTCAGACAAACTGGCACTAGGCTGTAATTAGTAAAGAATTATACTATCAAGTTCTTAAAGATAAAATAACCTATGAATTCTCTCAAAAGAACTATTTGCAAGTATGATATTGATAAATTCCTGATGTTTTTAAAGAAATAAGAAAGCATGAAAATAGACAATTAGTTGATATAGACTACTGGGGATTT
Organism: Carlito syrichta; assembly: GCF_000164805.1. Taxonomy (NCBI): domain Eukaryota; kingdom Metazoa; phylum Chordata; class Mammalia; order Primates; family Tarsiidae; genus Carlito; species Carlito syrichta. The sequence goes on along the minus strand of NW_007252781.1, from coordinate 512,073 downwards.
CAAAAGGCCTTTGACAAATTTCCGAACAAGCTTTTTTCAAAATCTGGTCACAACATAATGAAGAGACTATGTTTACTGTCAGTTGATTAGAGACAGAAAACAGAGTGTAAGTAAACACTTCTCAGTGATCTTTCGCTAGGGTAGAAGTAAATTGGATATGAGTGAGGATATTTTGGGTTGTCACAGCCATGGAAGTGCACAGGCTTCTAGGTGTGGGGACATCCTATGGATGTCAAATACCCTCTAATTTGTGGAATGGTCCAGAACAACAAAGGATGTCCAGGTCTAAATGTAGAAAGTGTTCTGGCCCCTGTCACTCTTTAAAAATCATGGAGAGGCTGGGCTCGGTGGCTCAGCCTGTAATCCCAGCACTTTGGGAGGCCGAGGTGAGTGGATTGCCTGAGCCCGAGGGTTCGAGACCCACCTAGGCAACTTGACGAGACCTCATCTCTACAATAAATAAAAATTAGCCAGACGTGGTAGCGCGCCTGTAGTTCCAGCTACTTGGAAGGCTGAGGTGAAAGGATCACCGGAGCCCAGCAGGTCAAGGCTGCGGTGGCCGGGAGCGGCCACTGCACTCCAGTCTGAGTGACAGAGTGAGACTCCAACTCAAAAAAAAAAAAAAAAAAATCATGGAGAAGGATAAGGTCAGGTCATTCCTTTCTCAAATAGATCATGGGAGGTTCTACCACTCAAACGGTGTCTTGCTTTAATGTGAATCTTTTTTCTTCTCTGCAAAATAGGAGTAATGAAACTTTCCCTGAAGCATTTCAAGGATTAAACATAACATATGTGTCTTGCTTAGGACTCTACCTGACACTTAATTATGGCTCCATGAACGGAGGTAGTCTTTGTTATTATTAACTGGCACATATACTTCCTTTATCTAAATTTTCCTCAATTCTCAATCTCCTTTGCAGTTTTTCAGGTCTTGAGAACTGCCTTCTCAGTAAGTGGACAAATGCCTTAGACTCCTTCCTGGGCAACATTCCTTGGTTTTGGACTCCTGCTCCATTATGACATTCCTTCTCCAACTATGCTCCATATCCTGATGTTTGTGGCCCTGCTTTCTTGACCCACTGCCTAATCTGGCTTCTATCTGGGCTCATTGACAATTACTGTATCTCTATTCTGGAAATATTCTTGGTATTTCTGCTGCCAGTACCAAGCTTTATGGCCTCTCATCCAGCTCAATCTACCAGACCACAGGTAAACTTTAGACGACAGGCATATTGAAAAATGAGGAGCCGGGCTCGGTGGCTCAGCCTGTAATCCCGTGCTTTGGGAGGCTGAGGTGAGTGGATTGCCTGAGCCCGCGGGCTCGAGACCCACCTGGGCAACTTGGCGAGACCTCATCTCTACAATAAATCAAAAAATTAGCCAGGCATAGTGGCGCGCGCCTATAGTTCCAGCTACTTGGAAGGCTGAGGTGGAAGGATCGACGGAGCCCAGCAGGTCGAAGCTGCGGTGGCCGTGAGCGGCCACAGCACTCCAGTCTGGGTGACAGAGTGACACTCCAACTCAAAAAAAAAAGAAAAATGAGGTATAAAGCCCACCCAAACAGTTTCTGCATACTGAGGGAATAACCTTAGATCTACCTTTATTTTGAAATTTAGTAAAGAGCATGTAAACTCTTTTCAAAAGATCTTGTAAGCCCAGAAGATGAGCCTGTGTTCTCCAGAGATGGCTCTGAAACTTATGCCCTATTCCTAGCTTCCATCCCCATTCTAACGAAAGTCAAAGAAAGAGGAAGAAAGCGATTTACACTTTAGCAAGATGTGTTCATCTCTACCATAAGCAGTACAGGTGCTGCGACTACAGGGTGAGCTCTTTGTTCAGCTTGCAAAGTCAAACTGAAATGAGCCCTCTGGTTCTCTCTCTTTGATCTCTAAAACTTTCACTATGCTTTGTCTGAGATGGTTTCATTTTTACATTTTTGGTGTCAGTGGGAGAATGGTTCGAGATCCCCCCTCAAGTGTTCCCTTATACAAAATGGAGTGGCATTTGCCTATAACTGATGCACATCCACATGTAGACTTGAAATCATTTCTAGATTGCTTGTAATGCCTAATACAATGTAAATGCTATGTAAATAGTTGTTATATTGTCTATTGTATTTTTTATTGTATTTTTATTTTTGTTTTGGTTTTTGTTTTTGAGTCGGAGTCTTACTCGGTCGTCCAGACTGGAGTACAGTGGCCGCTGTGTCTAATACTAGACACAGGTTGATTCCATATCTTGGCTATTGTGAATCCTGCCGCAATGAAGATGAGAGTGCAGAGATCACTCTGACATACTGATTTCATTTCTTTTGGAGATATACTCAGCTGTGAACAACAGCATACAGGGCATTCCCTGTTTCTACATCCTCTCCAACACTTGTTACCTTTGGATAAAAGCCATTCTAACAGGCAGGAGGTGACATCTCATTGTGGTTTTAATTTGCATTTCTCTAATGATGGTATTCATCTCAAAAAAGAAAGAAATCCTGTCATTTAGGACAACATGAACGACCCTGAAGAGCCTTAAGTTGAGTGAAATAAGCCAGGAACAGAAAGACAGATAGCTCATGATCTCACTTACCTGTGGAATCTAAAAAAGTTAAACTCATCGAAGCAGAGGGGAGAATGGGGCAGTGGGAGAAGGAGGGCCAGGTGGTGGTGAGAGAAGGAGTTGTTCTGGAGATGCTGGTCACAGAACATATAATTTCAGTTAGATACGAAAGTAAAGTTCAAGAGCTCTATTGTACAACATGGTGACTATAGTTAATAACAATGCATAATATTGTTGGAAATTGCTGACAGAGTAGATTCTCACCATAAAAAAATGAAAAATATGTGAGGTAACGCATATGTTAATTAGCTCCATCTAGTTGTTCCACAACGTATATGTATTTTAAAATGTTTACACATTGTATAAAAGATATGCAATTTAGTTGTCAATTAAAATAAATAAACAAATATGAATGTCCCCTTTCCAAAAAAAGCAAAACAAAACCCCAATTCTGTGATGCTTCCAGCTTTTCTAGATACCTCAACCATGGCCATAGCCTATTATCATCAATTGTTCAGTTCTGCTCAACTTATCTTTACCTTTCTTTCCTTGCAGTCTTTCCATTAAAGTATCCATTTCAACCCAAAGAGTCCCTTGTCCCTTTTGACAGTTCACTCCTGAGGAGACCTTGAGAGGAAGTTTGTCATCCTGCTCTGTGAGGGTGACTGGCCCCAGGATTTGTAGAAACTGCTCTGCACAGTGTTTGCGGTGCTCTGTGCCTGTCTTGTTCTTTCTGTCAGTTCTTTTTGTCTAGCTCTCACCATAATCATCTACCTTAAAATTTGAGTTTCTGTGGCCTCCTCTACTGAGATGTTTTCAAAATCTCCTTGGCTGCGCTTACCCTTGGGTTGGTGTAAGTGTGAAGATGATCATAAAACACGACCCCTTGAAGTACCTCCCAGGCACAGTGGACTGTGTGCCCAGGCATGATATGTCTTGGAATTGAGAGAAGAAAAAATAAATCCAGGATCACACACAGCTAGCCAAATCCTGTACACTCAAGTCTTCCTGAAATTAGCAACTCTTATTCCTCCTCAGATTCTCCCGTTGTTTAAGAAACTCTTTAGTTAGAAATGTTGGAAGTCATATTACTAGGGGGACCCAAAAAAAAAAACCCAGAATTATTTTTTGGAGGGCAGTCCCCTTGTAGTACACGTACTATGTAAGTGTTCTAGGAACCCACCTTCATCAGTGTACCACCTAGCATTGTTGTGAGAGGCTGCATTCAGCTTCAGTTAATTTTTGTTTTTTGAGATTCTTTCAACATGTTTGCCCATTTCAAGATGGGTGATTTACAAGCACACCTGCCCATACTCCACTGAATGTTCAGCAGTTTTTGACCAAAATGGCATGATCCTAGTGCCCCACCTTCTCTATTCACTGATCTCACCCGAGCGACTATTTTTTTTGTTTCCCTAGATGAAAAAAGTCCCTAAAGGGAAATGTTTTGCCCACGTAGAAGAGGGGAAACAAAAAACAGCAGAAGCACTAAAAGACATCAAAGTTGACAAGTTGAAAGCTGTTTTGAGCAGTGGAAAAAATGTCTCAATAGATGGAAAAAGTGTCTCAATAGATATACTGCATTGAACGAAGAGTACTTTGAATGTGACTGAAGTTTACACTTGTAAGAATAAATGCACAATTTTTTAATATTAAATTCTATTTTTGGGGGGTCCTCCCTTGTATATAACATCCAGTGGGTTAAAAGGACAAAGCTACTGGTCAGTTTTGCATGGCCCTGCTTATACATTTTAAGAGTTGACAGACTTTTTAAAAAAAAGCTGTGGACATGTGTGTGGTTGATAAGGAGGCTCTGGTAAATCCCTTAAATGTGTTTTCTCTTCCCCTTCCCCTCAAAATCAGCAAAAATGAAATCATCTGGTTTTGACGCGCTCGGTTCCATAACAGGACTGAGAACTATTCTAAGAATCTCCTTCCTTGAATGCAAATCTCCTGCTGTTGATTTGTGGTTTATTTTCCTACACAGGGTGGCAGGGACCCCCCAGCTGGCTTCCACATGGGATTCGGGTCCACATGGGATTCTGTCCCTGTTCTGGCCCTGGGAAACAGGCAAAGGAAATATATGGCAACCTCTTGTAAGAGTTGGAGGATAACAGCCTAGACCTGTGGAGGGTCGTCCTGTCTTCCTGCTCCCACTAATTGCCCTGAATCCCACCTTTACTTTTTGCCTTCATAACAACAGAAAATAAAGAAGAAGAAGATTTATGTGAACAACCTAGTGTATTTATCTTCATTTTAAACAATACAAGCATTGTGAGCCAGGACACTCATTTTCACCAGATGGTGAGTCGAACCCTGTCAGACTATGATGTATTTATCATTTATTCTGGGGTGTGTGAACCCAGGTGAGCGATCAGCAAAGAAACTATTTGAAACTCTTTGTTTTTTTTAAGACCACGATTAGATCAATTAATGCTTTTGTTTTATTTTCCATGGACAATCCAAGTTGTTTTTATTTTCTGTGCCCTGTAGCCAAGGCCAGACTTGTTTCTGTGCTTTTTCTCCCATCTACTCCTCCCCTGTGGCCACCAAAGACAGAGGGGCTGTGGCAGTGGATTGAGTGCTCAGCAGGGCAGAGCCTAGTGAGGTCAGTGCATTGGTGTCAGTAACAAGCCTGTGGTGGGTATGACCGTGCCTACCCAGAACTGCCACTGCTAGGGTCTTGTAGGATCTTCTCCTCCCTGCAGGTGGGAGTTTTGTCCAGCCTTGATGTAGATGTGCGCTACTGAGTTTATCTGCACAGAAAGGTATATAAGCTCTGAGTTCCTGGACTTCTCTTCCTTTCCAGTTCCTGAGAATGATGTTAGGAGCAGATTTGGAGCACTTGAGAGCTCTCCTGGGGTCTAACCATGTTTCTCAGGGACATGGGAGGGCCTAATGATCAAAGTGCTCTTGAGGTTGGGCATAGAAGTAGGCAGAATGTAGAGAAGAAATGAACAAGAGCCTTTCCATCTGGATATCTGGATGATGTGTCTACACAGACCACCCAGCCCATGGGTAGACAGAGAAAAGAATGTAGACTCTGAAAGCAGACCTGGAAAGACCTCCATATGCACATGTCCCACCCATGCTAGATTTTCAAACCCTGGACTTAACACTGCCACTGACAAACTTGCAAACTTGCTCTTCCTGTGGGACTCTCTAATCTTACCTATCCTTAGTTTTTTCATGTATAAAGCAAAAATTTTATAACTCATTTGTCAGTCTTTTCCTGGGATAATATAAAAACAAATGAGATACAGAAATGCTATGCAAGCAGATGCAATAAATAAATACATCCAAAGAATTGGCACACTCTGTTGCTCCTTCTTACCCACTTGTTTGCTAACTTTTGGAAGAGGATTTGTGGGCAAACATCCTATTTTATATCTTCCATCTGGGGACAATATACCAAATGACTTACAACATTTTAGTCATGTAGCACAAGTCTACTGTTATGAGTATTTTCTTTAAAGTATGACATATTTTGAAAAGAAATGAAAATGACAATGCCTTCATTTAACAGTGAAATATTCTCCAAAGAAATCATAAAAATACTTCAGTCTCAAGTATTATCATTGAATCATATTTATTAAGCAGATAATGTGTGCTGTGTCCTCAAGAAAGCGGCTAAACAGATAGACAAAAAATAAATACAAAACTCCAAACCCCAGAACTGACCCTATGGTTGAAAATGCTATGCTTATATAGCTTTTTAGGGGCCTCTGATGACCCTGAAGCCACAGACAAGGAGTCCTGGCCCTAGACTGTTAACAATGCCAGACAGGAACAATTTCTTGTTTGTTACTATAACCCCAAGTCCCAGCACAATGCCAAGCATCTAACAGATACCACGTAGAATTTTCAGAGCTATGCTCATTGTTATTTACACTCTTTTTACTGAGGCACAGATATCAAGGACTGGGAAGCTTTGGACCAGGGACTCAGAGTCAACATTGCAATAGTTTAATGAAGTGTTTGAAAGGCAAGAGCACAGTTATCCAAACTGCTGGGAAGTGGCACCATTTGTCAGCCAGCTATAAAAGTGTGGTGAACAGGGACAGCCCTAATACCCACCTAAAAATTCAGGAAAGCACCTGAGGACAAGACCTCGATATAGTCATTGGAGCTAGGGTACAAGATGAGGCATGACTTGGGTCAAGCCAGATCAAATGCAAGTCATAGAGGATTGATGCGTCCAGCCTCCTAGGCGAGGGACTTTGGGGCTGGAGCCTGGGGAAATCATTGCAGGAGGCTCAGTTGTTGACTCTCCCTGGGACTTGAGGGTATCACTCAACTTCTCTGAGGTTTTCTCATGGAACTTGCAAGTTTCCAAAGAACGCTTAGGCCCATTTTGAGAAGTTCATAAATACAAGGTGGCTTTTAAGTTTCAATTGCTTCTACCATATGCCAGGCATGTTGCACTGAAAAAAAATAAACAATTACAAATTCTAAAAATAATCAATTAGTGATATTAAAATGTTATTTACCCTAGTTTATCTTTCCATGTAGTATAGTCTAACCAATGTCATTTAACCTCGACATTTAATCATCTCCTCAAACACGGTTGCTCTTGTGGGATATTAAACTTCATTATTCTAACATACTAGGAGTACTTGTAAGAGATGACTCAGAAGGGAGCTTCCTGATTGAATAGGCTGGGCTCCATCTCATACAGATTGAGTTATAAGAACAAAAACTCATTTCAAGGGCAAATAGAAATTATTCCTATATTAACTGATGAAGAGAAGCTAATTAGGAGATCTTCTAAAAATAGTAAGTTTATAGAATGCTAGAACTGGAAGGGATCTTGGAAATTATCAATTGCCAATTCCTAATTGTAAATGAGAAACCAGATTTTGAGGTTGAGTGACTTGCCTAAGGCCGTGAAGTCAGAGGAAGAAAAAGAGACAAGTTTCCTAACTCTCATCCCAATCAATGCACCTCCCAGGGATCTCCCTGGCTGGAAGGAAGGGGAAAGGGATAAGGGCCAGAAGAGGAAACATATAGATTACCCCTTTATTCCCAGGGTCTGACAAATGGAAGAAGAAATTTTGTACAATGAGGAAACTGTAGAAAAAAAAGACATATTTAAAAATTCTGTAACAAATTTGGCATCACAAATTAGGTTTCTCTTCTAGAATTTCTAACTGTAAACCTTATTTATTAACTCTCATAGCAGTCTTTGCTTGTTTTCTAAGAAAAAGAAAGATTCTTGATAAGTAATATTTTTGAGATAGGAGAAGCTAGGAGATCCAGAACAGAAAAATGTAAACAAAATCATTTTTTAAATTGTATTTCTTTCTAAATTTCATTGCTTTTCTATAGGGTAAAGGCAATGGTGAATATTTGAAACCCCCTTGGCAGTACTATAACAGATTGATGAGTTTTAAATTGTGACAAAATTAACTTTTGATTTTATTAGAAACAATACATATTTCTGATAATAATCCTGGAAAAAGTTTCCTTACATCTCCTCTTTAATGTCTGTAGTTTCTGGTTAAAACTGATTAAACCTAAGGAATTATTCTTCCTAGATGAAAGAAAGGGCTTGCTGCGTCTTGCTTCCTCTGTAAATGATTTTGCTAATGGAGTGCTCATGTTTAACCAGATGTGGGAAAATTCTATGGACAGGCCCTTGAATAACTAATTGACAATTACCATGGAAAGTCTTTGATAGGAGGCTGCTTGACATTTACTAAATGTCAAACTTCCTTAGACCCCACAGAAATCACGTGCTTCTGAAGTGATTTGAATCCTTTGAAAGAAAGAAATCAGGCATATGTGGGGCCAGTGTTAATATAGATTTTGAGCTGTCTTTACCCTTTAAAGAGGATAACAGCTAACATTTATGGAGCACTTATTCTGTGCAAGGCACTGTTCTAAGGATTTTGTATGGATTAACAACCGTGCGAGGAAGTCATTATTATTGCCCCAATCTAACTGTTGAGGGAATTACGGCACGGCGGCTAAGAACTTGGCTAAGGGTATACAGCTCATAAGGAAGTCTGGATCCAGAGTCTTTTATGTTAGTCTGCCTTTTATCAGTGAAAATTTCTATACCTTGTTATCATCATACATAATAGATCATGATTTTAGATTATTAACCAGAATTCTACTAAATGAAGAAAATGTGAATTCTTAAGTTGACTAAAACCAACTCATTATCTCCCGTTGTTCTCTCCACATGAACAGTGATAGTAGTCATGACTATTATAATTATTTTGGATGCTTCAAATAAGTTTTCATTTTCAGTGAAAGTAAAACACGATTAGCATAGTTAATCTAGAATTGCACCATCCAGTACCATAGCCACTAGTCACCAGTGGTTATTAAAAAATAAAATTAATTATAATTAAGTACTATCATAGTCTGTCTTCTGTTGCTTATAACAGAATACCTGAAACTGGATAATTTATAAAGCAAAGGAGTTTGTCTCTTACAGTTATAAAGGCTGAGAAATCCAAAGTCAGGGGCCCGGGTCTGGTAAGAGCCTTCTTGCTGGTGGGGACTCCCCGCAGAGTTTAAAGGCTATGCAGAGCATCACATGGTGAGGGGACTGAGCGTGCTAGCTTAGATCTTGCCTCCTTTCTTTGTAAAGCCACCAGTCCATTCCCCCTGATAACTCATTAATCCACTAACCCATTAATTCTTTAATCCACAAATGAATCAATCCATTCATGAGGCCTCTGCCAATCATCTTTTAAAAGCCCTACCTCTCAACACTGCCACATTGGGGATTAAATTTCAGCATGAATTTTGAAGAGGACAAGCATTCAAATAATAGCAAGTGCAATCAGTTATACTAGCTATGTTTGTACTGCTTAATAGCCACAGGTGGCTAATGGCTACCATAGATATAAATTATTTCTAACTTTACAGAGAGTTCTGTTTAACAGAAATGTTCTAGAATTGTCAGTTTCTTTATCCCAAAATTGATCGAATGCAGCCGCGAGACAGAACTTCATCTATTTGAGGGGGGAAAGAAACCCATGAATTTATTTTCAAATTTGTAAAGTTGCAACTAATGAAAATTTGCCTATTTTATCTTGAACCACACCAACATAAAGTGAGAAAATAGCTAGTAGGAAAAGAAGGATTGGTTGGTGAGCTGATGAATCAGTAAACTATTCATGTAGAGAAAGGAGGCTCTTTTCCATGGAGCTAAAGGGACTGTATATTTTGTAAAGAGGATTCTTGACTCCCCCAAAAGTAGAATAACTCTATTCTGAGGTTCAGTAACGTGGATGTAGAGATCACCTGACACTTAAGAAGGAGCAAAATATTTTGTATAGGAAAATGTTTTGAAGATTTCTGAAAGTGAAACGAGATTTTAGGAATATTTTTCGGTCACGTAGAAAAGGTCTTGTTTTAGTCAGTATTCTCCAGAGAGACAGATAGTAAGATGTGAAAAGGGATTTATTAGGATAATTGGTTCACTTGATTATGGAGGCTGAGAAATCCCATGATAGGCTGTCTGCGAACTGGAAAACCAGGAAAGCTAATAGCATGGCTCAGTCAAAGTCTAAAGGACTCAGAACCAAGGAAGCTGATGGCATAACTCTCAGAAGCTAAAGGTCTGAGAGCTGACCTTGGGGGGCAGGGGGTGGTGGTGTCATGTGAGTCCTGAAGTCCAAAGGTCAGTTAACCTAGAGTTCTGACACCTAAGGGCTGGAGAAGGGCAAGCTCTGGAAGAGAGATTAGATTTTCCCTTTCTCCATCTTTTTGTTCCATCCATACCCCCAGTCAATTGGATGGTGCCCACCCACCTTGGGGGTGTATCTTTCCCATTCAGTCCACCAGCTCACATGCCAATGTACTCTGGAAACACCCACACATGTAAGCATGGAACAGCCCACTCATTCTAATCAAAAGCAGAACCACCTGGATCTCCCTTTCAGTAGGAGAGCTAGGCTTAGTGTGTACTGAAGCACTGAGAATAATGAATGCTTTACCTGCTATCTGGGTTTCCATTAATCCAGTCATGTTGACACTCAGAATCAACCACCATACAGCTAAAGGACCTACTTGTCTAGGATTTTATGGGTTACACCGGCCTTTAGACTGCTGGGTTGTGTTCAATCATTCACCCTGAAGAGGGAAGAATGTCAGGGATAGGGAATTCTGTTTCCCCTTAAACTTTGTTCAAGATGTAAGTCTGGCAGTTTGCTCATTTGACTGAAAAAGAATTAATGTATTTTCTATGATATAGGACCCTGATTCTCCTTTTCTATTTCAGAAAGAATGATGTAAGTACATTTGGGGGCTTTATGGCCTTTAATTTCTTTTGATAATTTCATCAGTATGGGGAATTATGAGAAGAGAAAAGACTGACACAAACAAACAAACAAAATTCAAGTGTTTGCTACTTGAACAGGAGGGCACATTGACTCTCTACAGGTCTCAGGATGAAGGCACAGGGCTTAAAACAGCCTACAGGCTCCTTGTGGTTTGTATGCTATAACTCTCAAATTGAGCAATTATTTCACATGAAACAGCTGAATATTCTCAACTGGCCACCTAAGCTTTGGATACACGAGGTTCATGGGAAGTGGGGGTATGCTATAGAAAGACTGCCAGCTTTATAGTCAGACATGGTTGGGATCCCTTCCTAGCTCTGCCACTCCACTCACCAGCCCGGAACATCCTGTGTAGCTCCCTGAGCACCTGTGCCTCTCAGTCCATCAACAAAGTAGTCCATGCTACACAAGAAACAGAAGAGGAAGTACATTGCTTAAATAGCAAATGAGGTGATAATGGCTGCTTCCTAGGGTTGTTAGGATTAATTGAGACAATGCATGTAAAATTGTTAGCCTAAGTCAGGGTAGATTACTGTGACGCATACCCTTCCTTATGCGCTAGCCTCTCCTATTTTTCCTTGTGGGGTCTTGCTAAAAACCTGCCGCCAGTACCACTGAAGACTCTGATGCAGCCAAAACTCCTCCGAGCCCGTAGTTAATAAGAAAGTCTTCCTTGCTGCCCTCATGGTGGCTTTCATGGGCCATGACATTTGCTTACAAAGAGTTCTTGCTTTTACTGCCAGAATCAGAGGCAAAAAGTGTGGCCACCTTTCATTTTCCAGGACCAAGACAAATCGGAGGTAGAGAAGGAGGTGAGAAGGAGGCCTCATTTCTTTTTTTTTGAGTTGGAGTCTCACTCTGTCGCCCAGACTGGAGTGCAGTGGCCGCTCCCGGCCACCGCAGCCTCGACCTGCTGGGCTCCGGCGATCCTTCCGCCTCAGCCTTCCGAGTAGCCGGAATTACAGGTGCGCGCTACAATGCACGGCTAATTTTTTGATTTATTGTAAAGATGAGGTCTCGCTGCCCAGAGTCTCGAACCCGCGGGCTAAGGCATTCCACTCACCTCAGCCTCCCAAAGGCGCGGGATTACATGCTGAGCCACCGAGCCCGGCTAGGAGGCCTCATTTCTATACAAGCTGTCTCAGAGGAGATGTTTCCCTGAGTCTTATGGTATAGCTAATGTTACTAATTAATAGAGCTATTATAATTTCAGTCATATTATTATAGGAATAAATATTTTTCCACGTGATAGCCTGGTTTTCAATCCAACTGAAAACAGTTTTTCTGATTTTGAAAATGCCCTTTAAATTTGAAAACACTTACATTGGGGTCAGCCTGTATGGGCGTGGTTTAAGTATTCTACAACTGTAGCAGAGGCTGGTTCTAGGCATAGTGTGATTTAGAGTCCTTTAGTTCCCTCCAAATTTTTAATTGATCTTAAATTCACATATTGTTTCTTTGATTTAAGAAATGGAGAACCACAGTTTAAACTCAAATATGTCAATAGATAAGGGTGCCACAGCAACGTTAGAAAATAACTGCAAACCTTACAAAGTACTTATCCTATACATTCCCATGCCCAATCCTAAATCAGAGGCTCTCAATGCTGCCTCTCATTAGCATCAACTGTGGAGCTGTAAAAACATCACCACTGACCAACATTCCTAACACCCATTCCCATCCCCAGAGAGTCTTTCCTTCCTTCCTTCCTTCCTTCTTTCCTTCCTTCCTTCCTTCCTTCCTTCCTTCCTTTCTTTCTTTCTTTCTTTCTTTCTTTCTTTTTCTAGTTGGGTATCTCACTCAGTCTGGAACGCAGTGACACTATCATGGCTCACTGTAGCCTCGACCCTGTGCAAACTCGTGGGCTCAGATCGTCCACCTCGGCCTCCCAAGTAGCTGAGACTACAGTGTACACCACCAAGCCTGGCTAATGGTTTTTATTTTTATTTTTTGTAGAGACAAGATATCACTATGTTGTGCAGGCTGGTCTTGAATTCTTGGGCTCAAACAATTTTCTGCCTCGGACTCCCAAAGTGCTGGGATTACAAGCATGAGCCACTGTGTTCAGCAGAGTCTCTTTTACTTAGTCTTGGGTAGGCACTGAGCATGAACCCTTTACAAATGTCCCCAGTGATTCTAACAGGCAGCCAGGATTGAAAACCACTGACCTCATCCAAACATGTCTCTTCACTTATCTACCTCCCAGGTCATCTAACCAAGCTGCTACACAGGCAAGAAAATAGAAGAAAAGAACACATCCCATGAAATTCTGCTGGACTTTTTCTGAATTATGACTGATGGGAAAACAAACAAACCATAACAACAAAGAAGGCATAGAGATGTCTGAGGCACGTACCAGAGTTGATTCCAGGTATGATTGGCCACCAAAGCCTCTCTTCCCACCAAAGCATGGGACCTCAGAACATATCCTATAAGTTTAGCAAATTTAATTGGGAAAATTGTGCAAGGTGTTGCCCAAAAGAGTAACCTCAAGAGGCAGACAGTGAGGGTCACAGTTAGATGCCATTTGAGCGCTGCCCTAGAGAAGAAGATTGGCCAAGGTGGAGGGAGCAGGAGGGGGAGGACAAGATAAAACATACTTAATAGCTCTGCTTTGGCCACAACAGCCTTGAAGAAATTTAAATTAATATTTAAATAGCACAGGAAATTAAGCAATCATAATGAGCACAAGTGACAATTTTTCCTACTACTGCTGTCCAAAAGTGTTATCTTGGAAGATGCTGAGATTGATGACCTTCACTAGGGGGATTCTCTATGGCTCTGATCTTGACTTAAAGGTCAAGTTCTGTTGACTAACATGCCAGAAGGACCAACCGTTCCTGAATCCTAATTCATTCATTTGTGTCTCAAATGAGGAAAAATGACATCTCTTTAGGGAGATGGTACTCGCAAAAAGTTAGGTAACCGAACTTACATTTTTGAACTGACTTGTTAAATAGCAAACAACACACCTTACCGGGCACTGAAATGGGCAGTCTTTTCCTCTTAGACTCATCCTTCCCTCCTCCACCACAGGTAACGATCCTTAACCAGTGTTATCCAATTTCCCTCCAGACACCTCCTCTATCTTCCTGAGAATGCAGAAGGTTCTGCTGTTTACCATGTGCTTTCCTACCTTTTTGTCTCAAAACAATCTGTGAAATTCTCGGAAAGGGGCCTCTCAGGAGGCAGGAGCTAGGGCTGACATAGAGGTGAGGGTGAGGTGAAGGTGGAGAGAGAAATGCTGACTCATTCCTTTGTACATCTTTTGGTGCAATCTAGGTTTACAGAAATAATTTGTAAAATAAAATAAAAAGAATAACTAAGACATACTTTATCTATAGGGCTCTACTTCAATCTACTCTGGAACTGGTATCTTTTGGGGCAGTTGGAAAAGTTTACACAAAATTAATTTTTGTGGCCTTGTTTAATGTGTGAGGTCTTAAACATGAATATCACCACCTCTAAGTGAAGCAGAAAAGCCAAGAGTTGGCTTCTGCCTACCCTTTCTCAGAGCCATACCTGTACTAGGAATCTGTGTCAGCCCGTGGCCCATCAGTGACACCAGTCTTGTGAATAGCTTCAGGCTGATATGTTCATAGAGACATTTTAGTGATGATGGTAGTGGAAATCACTGGTTCTACAAGCCCAGTGGTGCTGTAAGACTTTTTTTTTTTCATTCTGTTGGAAACAAGTTATCTCTGCACACAAACTAGATGCTGATCTGTAGAAGCAGTGCTGAGAACAGGCTTTTCCTCCACCCATCCAAACATAGACATCAGTTCATGATTTTGCTTTTGGACACACCATGGGAACACTGGAAACCCACTGTCTGCCAGACACTGATTGTTGGCTTACAAAGGTTTAATCCTCCTGAGAAAATGGGCACTTTCTTGGCTTTAGTGACTACCATCTCTTTCCCTCCACCTACCTTTCCTTGAAGGAAGTCTCATGCTCAAAAGAGATAGTGGTACTAGGCATCCTGTTTTTGTTTGTTTGTTTGTTTGTTTAGGGAAAGGGACAAATATGACACTAAATCTGTGTTTGCCTTTTCTCTGTTTCTAGGATTGTGATATTACACTTGTAAACCAGGTTTCAACACACAGTGCACTGTCACATACATTTTATATTTTTCAACTTCCTTATATTATTCTGGAGGAAAGATTCTGTTATGATTGTGCTAGGATGCAACATCCCTCTATGTAAAGATACATCAAGGACCTAGACACTTAAATTGGCCCATTTATTATTAGAGGCAAGGCAGCACAGGTAAGGGGGAGGATATCGGATTAGCAAGGACACATTCTCAGTCATTGTTGAATTTCCAGATGATAAAAGGTACACCTTTTTTCCTGGGAGAATTATGGAACTGAATAATGGGATAAACACCTTGCCCATCCATACCAAACAAATCTCCCA
This sequence comes from Carlito syrichta, assembly GCF_000164805.1. Taxonomy (NCBI): domain Eukaryota; kingdom Metazoa; phylum Chordata; class Mammalia; order Primates; family Tarsiidae; genus Carlito; species Carlito syrichta. Next base: position 496,801 of record NW_007252781.1, on the reverse strand, counting down.
AATTTGTATTGCTTTGGAGAAATAACTCCTCTTATTCATTTTTACATAAGCAAGTAAAAATGTAGACATGATTTGGAAATCCAGCACTCTGCTTCCAACAAATGCAATTAAAGCCACAAACAAAACTACACTTAATTATGAAGTTGGATGGTGACATGATCGTTCCCTGTGTGCTCTATGGGTCACTTGCCAATCAGAAAATGCCATATCTCATTCATCACAGAAACAAGAGGCTCTTTTACTCAGAATTAAAATGTGTACTTTTAAAAACCCGACAGTTCTCAGGTTCTGTGGTTGACCCCTGGTAATGTTGCAGAGTTACATGATTGCATTCACTCTACTGGCATTCTTTGTAATGCGAAAGAAAAGAAAAATCATTGGCAGAAGATGCTGATTAAAGCATACTGCCTAAAAAATTTTCCACAGCACTTGAATGCTAAAGATTCATTGTCACAGTTTGCATAGAAAAAGCACTCTTTTTCAGAAGACAAATCAGTTTTCCTTAGAAGCAACAAAGTTTTAAAAATCCTTTTGTGTGATATTGATATTTGTAATAATTAGTATATATTTTTAATTTAAGAATATTACCAACATCTCAGTTCTATGAAAGTTTAATGTTTTGCCAGATTTGATTCAGATTTTTAAAAGTAGTAAAATATTACAACCACATTTGAAGAACTGGTGACCCTCTCTTCCCAATGGTAAGCATCACTGTGAATTTGTTTATTATTCCAGGGTATGTATTTATACCAATGCTACATATACATATGTATCTATTGACAAGGAATTTACATACCATTGTTTTGCATATCTCAATCTTTATGAAAATGGTGTAATGTGGTTATATATTACTCTGAAGTATATTGTAAAGATTTATCCATGTTGATACAGATAGCTCTAGTTCATGCGGTTTAATTGTATAGCATTGTGAATACACCACATTTATCAGTACTTCTTTGGAAAGACAGATTGTTTGTAATTGTCGATTTTAGAAACAAGTTTGATCATATGTTCTCACTCATCAGCAGACCTTAACAATTATCATAACACTATAAGAAAAGGATTAGCAGTAGTGGAAAAATGCCAGGGTGGTGTGGGGGGTGGGATTGAGATTGACAGTAGTGAGAATCTGCTGAGGTGGGGATACCTCATCAACAAGGGTACCTACATAATGAGCATTTGTATATCTAACCCTGAATTGTACCCCACATCTTTAAAATTAAAAAATAATAAAAAAAAACAGGTTTGAAATAAGCATTATCATATATATCCTCTTATGCATGAGGGAAACTTTTTTCTCGAGCTAGAAATGGTATTAAGGAGGCTGCCAGAGAGTATCTTCAACTTTATTAGATATTGTCAAATTGCTCTCCATGATGATATACCAACTGACTAGCACTATAGGAAAACTATAAAATTCCCACATAGAATGAAAGTTTCTAATTCTCTATAATCTTGCCAAGGCTCTGTGTTTTCAGATTTTTATATTTCTACCAATTTGATGGGTAATAAGTGTATCTTATTGATCCTGAGTATGTTTATTGACCAAATTTTCTTTTCTGTAACTTTTGTTAATTTTCCAAATTATCACTCTCTTACTAATTTGTCATAAGTTGTAGATATGAAAACTTTTTGTGATGTATATTGTAAATGCTTTTTTCTAGGTTATGGATTGTTTTATAACTGTGTGTGTGTGTGTGTGTGTGTGTGTGTATTGCATGAGAGAACTACCAAGGCAATGAAGATTTGAGAAGCCATGATTCTGGGAAGAAGAGAAACACAGAGAGGTGAACCTGATATATTGTGTCCACAGCTCCGTTGAGGCTGGGTAGAAATGTCAGCTGCAAGGTTGTTTGAACACCAGTTCTTAATTTTAAAGTAATTATATTTATTAATCTTTTCTTGTGCTTGTGTATTTTGTACCTTGTTCAACAAAGTCTTTCCTACTCCAAGGCCATAAAAATATTCTCCAATATTTTCTTCTTAAAGCTTAAATTTTTATTATTTTATATGTTTGAGAAAGAGATCCAGTTTCATTTTTTATACAAATAATGTAATAATTCAGCACCATGTATTACATTACCCACCCTCTCTTTATTTACTAAGCTATCTCCATATCAAATTTTCTTACATATATTTATTTCTAAGCCTCTCTAATCTATTTCATCTCTTTATATCTGGAAGGATCTTCTTACCCTTTCTTTTTTCTTCAGTGTTGTCTTCATTGTTCTTGGGCTGTTTGCTCTCCTGTGTGAATTTTTAAACAGTATTGCCCAATTGTACAAAAATTCACAATGACTTTTTGATTGAATTTCATTGTGTTCATAGGTGAATTCATAGAGAATTATCATCTTTAAATTATTGAATATTTCTTTTTATTATATATCTTCATTTAATTAGGTATCTTATTTTTTACAATTATTTTAACATTTTCCCCAAAAGGTCTCCAAAATGTTGTTAGATTTAGTTTTAGATACTTTATAACCTTATAGTGCTCATTGTTATTGTGAATAAGATGATGAGCTTTCAGACTATATTTTCCAAATGATTTCATATAAGGAAGAAATGATATTTGATATTAATCTTGTTCATAAGCTTTATGAGTTCTCTATTAATTCTCATAATTTACATGTAGAATTTATGTCTAGACAGTGATCTTGTCTGCAAATAAAGACTTGCATCTTTTTCACCCCAAATATTGTACCTCACATCTTCTTTGTTTTAAATCTGATCCTGTTGCATTATATATAACTACTGGTACACACTTTTAAATAGTAATACACGTGCTCGTTCTTTTCTCCCTAATGTTAATGGGAATGCTGAATCCAGTACCAGGTCTTACAGTAACTTTCAAGGCCTCCTGTCGTGCAACAATATTAAGATATTGTAGAATAATCACTAATTTTGTGGCAAATTGCCTTAGTTATTATTTATGAGATTACATATTTGTTCTTCAGCTCCTCAAGTTCCCAAGGGGTCAGTAACCTGTCCTTTCCCATCTGTTTTGGGGAGGACAGCTCAGCAGTCCTGGTTTTAAGCACTAATTACAGTCCCCACCAAGCATAGACCTTCTTAAATACTTTTCTTGATAAATGCAGAATGTAATGTCCATGTCTGGCAATGCCTACTTCCTAGAGTAGACCAGACCCAAACATCAGCTACACACACTGCATTGAGTTTCTGTTCATTTCTTCTTCAACATCTTGGGAGATTTTTCTCTAGAGTATGTGCTTAGATATAGAATTTCCCAGCCTTGTAGGAAAAGATATCTTCAACTTTACTAGATATTGCCATGGAGATGATAATCTTGTGTTTTAACTTGGCTATGCATTTTAATTTTGTTTTTGCTTTATGCATTTGTTGTTATTTGTCTACAGTAGAAACTGATGCAATGTATAAACTTTCAGCGTCGTTTTGGCCAAAAGTGTCATTTTATTTTTTAAATTATTATTTTTTTTTGTAAAAAGAAAAAGGTGAGAATCAGACCAATTATACTTATTATGTGTCTGTAGAATATTCCCTCAATTATGAATTTACTATGACTATAGATTCTGACATAAGGAAAAAATATCTGTCCGATGCCGTGTGGGTTGTAATTTGTTGAACATGATCTGCACATATTAAATTTTTTTAATGGGGCAATATAAGTTTATCATTTAAACAATTAGACATTCTTAAGGCATTTTCAAGCATGTAAAAGGCATACTTCAAGGAAATGTAGTGAAGAGATTCCGAGAAGAGCTTCTAGTCACACTGCTGAGTTGGAGTTCAGGCTCCACAAAGTAGTTCTTTAAACCATGGTTTCCTTATTGGTAAAATGGGACCACATTGGTATCTACCCTGAAGGGTTATTTTGAAGATTAAGCAAAATGTGCTACACATAAAACTTTTAGGACAATATTTGGCACATAATAAACACTCAATAAAATCGAGCCATTATTTATTCAAGTTTACAAAGATTAATACACTTCCCTTTTATGTAACACATAATCTGACAATAATTTGAAGCTTTTTATTTTCATTATTTTCAATTTGTCAATTTCCTAATATTAACCACATATGCGTTTTGTAATTAAACTGTAGTATAGGAGTTTTCCAAACTTTTTAGATAAATGTAAAAATTATAATTTTAAATAAATTAAATTAGAGAAAATAAAGCTTTATAAAGTAATCAAAGTCCATTTGCTTTTGACTCCTTGTTAACGACTACTTTGATATTCTAACAATAGGCAACATATTTTCATTATATTAGCCAAAGAGAAAAGTGAGTGACATATTAGAAATAATATAAAAGAAAATGAGAAATTTAAAAATTAAAAGTTATGTTTAAAGACAACATGAAGATTCAATTACTAACACTATGAGCCTTTAGTATTCTGCTTAATATACAAGCAAACTGTGCTCTGTGAAATAGCACTTAAAACTGGTTAATTCATAGTTTAACCAGCAAGACATATTCACAAATTAGTTTTATAAATGGACATGCAATGTGAAAAAGAGTATCCAATTTGTGGTGTTATGGTGATAGACATCTGTTTCTTTCAGAAAAGGGCCTTTCTCCACCAAGCTTGCCAATCACATGACCCAATCTCTCTTACCACAAGGTTGACATGGGGCCAAAGGACCCATTGTTTTAAATATTGTGATAGGTTTAGAGATTTTTTTGCCTTGCAAAATCATTTTTAGTCAAATTTACTACCAACTTCGCTATTGCTTCCGGATTTTGAGTTTTGCTAAAATTGATTTTTCCATTTCTAGTTTATAAAAGTATGCACTCAGGTTTTCTTCTAGTATTTATGTGTGTCTATTTTTACTTGTGTGTATCTTATACTGGTGTATGGCATGGTGTATTATATGGAACATTTAAATTTTTTGTATATAGCTTTCCAGTTATCTCAACCCTACTTATTTAAAAATTATTTTTTCTTCACTAATTTGATGTGCTGCCTTTATCATGTGTTATATTTTCATATGCACATAGTTATTTGGAGATAATGTGTATTTCTCTTTTCTATGCTTTAGAATTTTTATGATTTTTTCCCCAGTACTTATACTGCTTGATTATGGTTTTATTTTTATTTATCATGTTTGGGGTTTGTAGCACTTTTAAAATTGTAATTTAATGTCAGTTTTGAAAGATTCTCAGCTACCATTTTTTTCAAATATTGCTTCTGGCCCATTATCTCTTTCCCCTTTTTGAGATTCTAACTACACACATTTAATACCTACTTACCTTGTTCTACTCATCTGTTATTCTCTTTTCTGGACTTTCCAGACATCTCACCATGTTTCAGTCTATATATTTCCTTTTGATGTGTCTTCTAATCTACTAATCCTCTCTTCTTCTGTGTCTAATCTGATGCAAATACACTTATTGAGTTTTTAATTTCAGTTGTATTTTTAACAGCTTTATTGAGATATAATTCATATACCATACAATCCATCTATTTAAAGTGCACAATTCAATAGTTTTAGAATATCCACAGAGTGCTACAACCATAACTACAATCAATTTGAGAACATTTTCATCACCAAAAAGGAAACCTATACCTATTAGCAGTTATTCCCATCTTTCCCCAATTTCCCCAGCCCTGGGTCTTGCTAATCTACTTTCTATTTCTATATATATATGTGTGTATTCTAGACATTTAATATAAGCAGAATCATATAATATGTGATTTTTTTGACTGATTTGTTTACTTAACATACTTTTTTTCAAGTTTATCTGTGTTGTAGCATGTGTAAGTACTTCATTCTTTTTTTTACTAAATAATGTTGCATTTTATGGATATACCACATTTGGTTTATATGTTTATCAGTTAATTGACATTTGGGCATTTCTGCTTTTGGCTGTTATGAATAATGTTACTAAGAACATTCCTGGGCAAGTTTTGGTGTAAACATAACTTTTATTTCTCTTGGATATGTAGCAAGGAGTAGAATTACTGGGTAATATAATAACTCTATGTTTAACATTTTGAGGAACTCCTGGACAGTTTCTATATACAGATTGCACCATTTTACATTCCCATCAGCAGTATATGAGAGTTCCATTTCTCTACATCATCACCAACCCTTATTATCTTTCTAATTATACCTATCCTAGTAGGGGTGAAGTCGTGGTTTATTATTTTATAGTTTAGAATTTCCTTTTCATTAAAAAATAGTTTTCTGTTCTGTCCTAAAGTTTTCAATTATGACATCTAATTTTCTTAACAGTTATTTTAAAGTTCACACAGGATAATGCCATTATGAGCCTCCTGTGTGTCTGTTTCTATTACATATTTAAGAGAATATGTATTATTATACACAATAATATATGTGTTATATATTATACGTATGTATTATCTTTGGTTATGCAATCTTTTCCTCAGAGTGTGTGTGTGTGTGTGTGTGTGTGTGTGTGTGTGTGTGTGTGTGTGTGTGTGCGTTATGAGAACTACCAAGGCAATGAAGCGATTTATCTAGCAATTTTGGATTGAATGCTGGATATTACCGTGAATAATCACAAGTGTTCTGAATGATTTTATACTCTAGAGGACTAAGTATTACTTTTGGCAAGCCGTTAGAGTTGGAACAGGTCACTAAACTCAAAATGTAATTAGTTTTATTCAAGACTTGACTATATACTTTTTGAAAGCTTGTCTTTTTACCTTTACTCTGTAATTTTCTGGCAGTTCCAATAAATAAGCTGATGTATTTACCAGAGAGCCTCCTCCTTGTTAGGTCCTAAACTCTAATTTTTGTCCCTATAAAGTAGGCAGTAGCTCTATTTAGCTCCTCAACACTGCAGCTGACATTTCTGCTAAGCCTCAAGGGAGTTAACAGGCACAGTAAATCACATTTACTTTTGTATTTCTCTTCTTTCCAGGATTATGGTTTCTCAAGTCTTCACTGCCTTAGTAGTTCTTATAACACACACACACACACACACACACACACACGCACACATACATTTTCTTTTTGCCTCCTCCTCCTCATTATTATAATTGTTCAGCATTTGTACCTATTCTCAAGAAGGGGATTGTTATACAACAAAGTAATTCACCATTTCAGAAATTCTTTAATGCAGGGGTCCCCAACCCTCTGGCAGTAGACCAGTACCAGTCCGTGCCATTAGTAACTGAACAGTACAGTGGGAGGTGAGCAGTGGATGAATGGAGCTCTGCCTTCTGTCACATCAGCAGAGGCATCAGATTATCATAGGAGTAGAAACCCTATTGTGAACTGCACATGCAAGGGATCTAGATTGTATGCTTCTCATGAGAATCTAATGCCTGATGATCCCCCGCTCTCCTATGAAACCAGTCTCTGCTGCCAAAAAGGTTGGGACTGCTACTTTAATGCACTTAGGTTCATTTCTGAATTTTCTATTCTTTTCCATTAGTCTGTATAGTGCCACCATGCACCACAGCCAATCTGTTTTAACTATAGATGCGTTATGATATTTTAAAAATCTGATAGAGTTGAATACACATACACACACACCACACACACACACACACACACACACACACACACACACACTCACACAGAACTAATATTTTTTTCATTGCTTCCTACCTATTCTTGTTTGCTTACTGTTACAAATAAACAGTATAATCAATTCTTTAACTCCAGAAAAATTGTAATATTTATACTGGGATAAGGTTAAATTTGTAGATTTACTTAGGAACAATTGACATTTTCCAGCATTGTTTCTTTCTATTCAAAAACATATATTCAAGTTTATTCTGTGCCCTTCAGGGGATATTATTATTTTCCTCATATAGAGGTTATGCATTTTGGGAGTTAAGTCTTGCTTAATTTTTTTTTTTTCTATTCTAAAGGGAGTTTTCTATTTTATTCATCTTCTGATTATTGTTCATATATGTGAAGTGTATTAATGCAATTTTTGCATATTTATTTTAGATCTTGTAACTTTACTAAATTCTAATTTAACAAAACTTTACTAATTTTACTAAATTTACCAATATTAATTTTTTTATTGTTTGTAATGGTTTTTCATCAATTATTTTGAAGTTCCCAAAAATATAATGTGGTCTACAATTACTTCATTCTCTCAAATTCTGATGTTTCTAACTGCTGTCTTGTCCAAATGTATGAACTAATTTCTACTATATTAAATTTTAGTGGAAATACTAGGCATATGATATTGTTTTGGCCTTTGTCAGAAAGAATCTAGTATATCTCCATAGGGAAGATCTGGTTTTGGGGTTAAATATCATTTAAAGGAAATATCCATTAATGATTACTGAGTGCTTTTTTTATAAATGGAGGTTGGATTTTAAGTGACTTTTTGTCATTTAATAAAATGTTTGTCTCATCTTTGCTCCATAACTGTTTGAATATGAACTACATTAACTTATTTCTTAAAGTGGAATCATTTTGTATATCTGAAATAAGTCCTCAAGTTATGTATTATAAATTTTTAATGATATTATTTCTGCTAATATTTTATGTAAGAAATATGTATGTATGTACACACACACACACACACATGTAAGGTGCTGTAGTTTTCTATTTTGTGCAATATTTTTAAGGTATTATTTAATGAATTGAATTCTATATTCAATTCATTAAAATAATTTGAATAGTTTCCCTTTTCCCCCCATGTTTTGAAATTATTTAACATTTGAATGATTTAGCATTTAAAGGTTTGGTAAAAATTCTCTATGGAACTATTTGTGGGGTGCTCCCTGATACTTTTATTCTTTTAGAGTTGATCTGTTTAGACTAGTATGTTTGCTAGGACCAATTTGGGTAGTTAAATTTTCCTATAAAATTATTTATTTCTTTCAAATTTCAAATAAATTTGTATATAGTTGTGCTGAAAAGTCTCCATTGATGTAAATTCCTTTCTTTTGGTGACTCTCATTATTTCTCCTTGCTTGTTTTTATTTTATATATTATTTTTTAATTTTGTATGTTATTTTTTTATTTTGTATTTTCTCACATTTAATTGATTTAATGTAATTGATTTTTCTTTCCTTTTTTTTTTATTTTTTTTTTTTGAGTTGGAGTCTCACTCTGTTGCCCAGACTGGAGTGCAGTGGCCGCTCCCGGCCACTGCAGCCTCGACCTGCTGGGCTCCGGCGATCCTTCCGCCTCAGCCTTCCAAGTAGCTGGAATTACAGGCGCTGCTACCACGCCCAGCTGATTTTTTTATTTATTGTAGAGATGAGGTCTCGCTGCCCAGGCGGGTCTCGAACCCGCAGGCTCAGGCAATCCACTCACCTCAGCCTCCCAAAGGTGCGGGATTACAGGCTGAGCCACCGAGCCCGGCTTAATGTAATTGATTTTTAAAGAACCAGATTTACATTTTTTAAGCTCTGTGGTTTTTTTAGTTTATTTTTTAAATTCACTAATTTATGTTTTTACAGTTCATGTTTCTTTCTTCTAATTTCTTTATTCAAATTCAAAGTAATAACTTTTACTCTGTTATACCTATAAGTCAATTAGCAAGCATTCTATTTTCATATACTCTTCCTTTCTTCTCCCATTTTTGTAGCTGAAATTTATTTACAATATTTGGGCACATATAAAATATGTACTATTCTATCACATTTATACCAACCAACAGCTCTACATTTTAATACCTTTAATGGCCTTATGGTGAAACTTCCTCAGTATTTCTCAGTTGTCTAAAACTAATTTCCTACTTGATTCTTAAGAATATTTCTTGAGGTCTTGCATGCTCATAGTCTCATCTATGGTAATTAAGGGTATTTTTAGCTGGATATAAAATTTTGGCTTTATACTATCTTTGAATGTCTTAAATATACTATGCCACAGTTTTCTGGCTTAAAATACTATTTTTGAAAAGAAAACCAATCTGATATTTTTTACCATAAGTAACTTGGCATTTTTATCTGAAAGCCTAAAGATTTTTGAATCTTTAAAGTTCAGTGAAAAATCCAAGAAAACCTGTCAAAGCCTCCTTGCACTGATAAAGGACTTTGGCAAAGTCTTGGGGTACAAAGTAAATGCGCAAAAGACAGTCACATTCTTACACACCAACAACAAACAGGCAGAGAACCAAACAAAAAGAACAATCCCATTCACAATAGCCACACAAAAAATGGAACACCTCAGCATCTTCATAACCAGAAAAGTGAAAGACCTTTACACCAAAAACTACTACAAAATATTGCTCAAAGAAATCCAAGAAGATACAAACAAATGGAAAAACATTCCATGCTCATGGAAAGGAAGAATCAACATTGATAAGGTGTCCATCCTACCAAAGGCAATCTACGGATTCAATGCAACGCCCATTAAAATACCAACATCATTCATCTCAGACCTGGAAATGACAATACAGATATTCATATGGAAACATAAATGACCATGGATAGCCAGAACAATCCTCAGCTAAAGAAACAAAGCAGGAGGTATCACACTTTCAGACTTCCAACTTTACTATAAGTTCACAATAATCAAAACAGCCTGGTATTGGTACAAGAATAGGTTTAAAGACCAAAGGAACAGAATAGAGATTCTGGAAGCAAAACCACAATTTCTCAACCAACCCATCTTTGACAGTCTCCACCAACAACCACTGAGGAGAGGAGAACCTATTCAGTAAATGATGCTGGGAAAATTGACTGACCACATGCAGAGGATTGAAACAGGACCCCTACCCAACACCATACACAAAAATCAGCTGTAAATGGATCACAGATCTAAACATAAAACTTCAAACTATAAGAATCTTAGAGAGACCAAAGTGAGGCCCAAACTTTACCTACACAATGACCATTTGTATACCTAACCTTGAATTGTACCCCATATCTTTAAAATAAAAAAATAATAAACAAGAATCTTAGAAAACACAGGAGACACCCTTATGGAAAACAGAATAGGTAACCAATTCCCAATCAAAACCCCATATGCCCATGCCCATAAGAGATAAGATAGACAAGTGGGACATCATTAAACTGGAAAGCTTCTGTAAGGCAAAATAAACCATCAGAAGAGTGGGGAGACAGCTCACAGAATGGGAAAAAAATATGTGCCAACTGTATATCTGGCAAGGACCTAACATCCAGGGTCTACAAGGAACTCAAATGTGCTGAAAAAAATCCCAAACAAATAGGCCTGTTAAAAAGTGGGCAAAAGACATGATTAGACACTTCTCAAATGAAGATATACAGGCAGCCAACAGATATATGACAAAGGGCTCAGCCTCACTTATCATCAGATACATGCAAATCAAAACCATATTGAGATACCACCTAACCCCAGTAAGAATGGCCATTATTAATAAAACAAAAAAACAACAGCTGCTGGCAAAGATGCAGAGAAAACGGAACACTTCTGCACTGCTGGTGAGAATGCAAACTAGTTCAATCTCTATGGAAAACAGTGTGGCAATTTCTAAAAGATCTAGAAATTGATTTTTCATAGGACCCAGCAACCCCCCTTCTAGGAATATACCAAGAGGAACTCAAATCATTCTACAAAAAAAGATACCTGCACATGCATGTTTATTGCAGCTGTATTCACAACGGCAAAGACATGGAACCAAGCATGCTGTCCATCAAAAGTGGACTGGATAAAAAAAATGTAGTACATGTACACAATAGAATATTATTCAGCTATAAAGAAAGACAAACATATGAACTTTGCAGCAATGTGGATGAATTTAGAGTCTATAATACTCAGTGATCTATCAAGAAACAAAGAACTGAGTACCACATGTTCACACTCATAAGCAGGCTCTGATCATTTACCATAATACTATAAGAAAGGGATTGGCAGTAGCGGGATACTACCAGGGGATTGGGGGAACACAACATCAATTAGGATACCTGATCTCAAACCAAGTGAAGTGCGGACCAAAGGGAGGCCCAAACTTGACCTGTACGATGACCACTTATATACCTAATCCTGAATTGTATCCCACATCTTTTAAATAAAAAATGAATAAATAAATAAAGTTCAGTGAATTTTTAGAATAAATCTTGCTATTAACTGCTCTGGATTGATTTTTACATATGTAAGCCCAGAGTTTCTGTCTGGTAAATTTTCTTAAATTATGGTTTTTATATTTGTTGTGTTCTATTATTTTGACTTTCTTTTTAGGAATTTCATTTACATATGTGTTGAATCATTTTTCCTTGCTTGCTAGCTCTATGATCTCTTAAATATTTTTATAATTTTTTCAATTTAATTTCATTTTTTAATTTTCCTTTCCACTTTTCTATTTCTCTTATTTATGTACTTTAATTGGTGTCTATTAATTTTTTATTCCTTCTAGTTTAGTCTTTAAATTTTTTCTTTCATTTTTAATTATTTCTTGTTTCCCTTAAAATTTCTGTACATAGTATTGTACATATTTGTACATATTTATAGGATATATGTGGTATTTTGATACAATATTACAATGTGTAATGATCAAATCAGGGTAACTGGGGTATTTATCACCGTAAATATTAATAATTTCTGTGTGTCAGGAACATTCTCATTCTAATTTTTAGTTATCTTGAAATATACAAATTATTGTTAACTCTCATTGCCCTATTGTGCTACGGAACACTGGACCTTATTCCTTTTATCTAACTGTATTTTTGTTCCCATTAACTATCCCTAATTTATTCCCCTCTACTTTCCACTACTGTCCCCAGTTGCTGATAAAGATCATTCTACTATCTCCACAAATTCAATAGGCTTTTTAATCTCCCACATAGTAGTGAGAAATGTGCAATATTAGTCTTTCTGTGCCTGCCTTATATCACTTCATATAATATCCTCCATTTCCATCCATGCCATTGCAGATGAAAGGATTTCACTTTTATGACTAATATTCCATTATGTATATGCACCACATTTTCTTTATCCATTCATCAATTGACGGACACGGGTTGATTTCATATCTTGGCTATTATGAACAGTGCTGCAGTGAACATGGGAGTGCAGCTCTCTTTGATAAACTGATTTTTCTTTTGGATATATACCCAGCGGTGGGATTCCTAGATCATATGGTAGTTCTATTTTTAGTTTCCTATGAAACGGAAAAAGTGAAACCCTTATACACTGTTGCTGGCTATACAAATTAGTATAGCCATTATGGAGAATGGTATGAAACTTCCTCAATTATTTCTTGAGCTCTGCCTTCTTTTTTTAAATATCCTCCTCCTGGCTGGTCTTTTCATTTTCAACTTCTCTGACTGATGATGACATTTTTATAATTTTTATTATTTTCTTAATTTCTGCAAACTAGTTTTAAATATTAAGTCACAAGCTTTTACTGAACTATATTTTCTAGTATATCTTCACTGTCCATGGCTACATCATTCAGAGCATTAATCTTTTTGCTTATAGCATTTTTTATATTGTAATTACTGTCTGCTCATGGTTTTAATTTTTTATTTTAAAGATGTGGGGTACACTGGGTGTAGTGGCTCAATTCTGTAATCCCAGCATTCTGGGAGAAGAGGTGAGAGGATTGCCTGAGTCTGTGGGTTTGAGAACAGCCTGGGCAACATGGTGAGGACTCCTCTCTACAATAAACCAAAAATTAGCCAGGTATGGTAGCACATGACTGTAGTTCCTGCTACACTACTTGGAAGGCTGAGGTGGAAAGATCACTGGAGCACAGCATGTCAAAAAAAAAAAAAAAAGAGGGGTGCAATTTAGGGTTAGGTATACAAACGTTCATTATGCAGGTACCCATGTTGATATTTTATTGAGATGAGTTCTCCTACAATGTAAGAGGTTACAATATAGGGATGGTGGCATACAGGAATAGCTTTTCTAGATTCATGGGTCTAGGGCTCCTTTTTCTCATTTCTTTACAATATTTACAGCCTCTTTGTATCTTCTGCTTTCTCTAGCCCCTTTTCCCCTTTGTGTCTAGAACTTCTCTCTATAGTCATATGAATTTTAATTCTACTTTCAGTAGACTTCGTTTAGTATGGGATTTTGTTTTTCTAAAAGGGAATTTTGTTTGGCTATTTCTGAAAGTGCTGGGATTTAGATACCCTAGCATACTCTAATTTCACTTTTGTCTCTCTACACTCATCTACAAAATGGATGCACTGTAGCCTTTCCCCAGTTTTGACAACTATTCTCAGAGCTATCTTCTGGGTCTCCTTGCCAAGGTAGACCTTTCCTTCTGTGGGTGAGTACTTCTTGGTGAGTCTTTGTTCTTGGCTAAAAGAAAGTTGGAAGTTTCCCTCTTTTCTCCTCTTTGTTACTACCATTAATTGGTAATTTGCTTGATGGCCCATATTCTAGAGTTTGTAAAAATGACTTTTGGTTTTGTTGAAGATGTTGCCCATGAGTTTTTGCTTTCACTATTCTAGATGCTCTGACCATTTTGTAAGGGGATTGGGGAAATTTTAAAAGTCTGAATTGATGCCATTTTGACCTAACTAGAACCGCCATCACTTTCTTTACCATATTACCCTGTTTTACTATTCTATCTCACAGGCAGTTTTTTTTTTCTGAGATTTATTTTTTTATGGTGTGAGGAGAAGTAACTTTATATTTACCATCTTTAATTCCTTAGCATGCATTTATGAAATAATCTGTATTTGTTTAAATTGTTATCTTTAAATGCATTAAGTATATGCACATACAGAATATGTCTCATAAATTCCTCATTTTTTTTACTTTAAATACTAATATATTTTGATGTAAACATTCTAGGCATATCTACTGAACTGCATTTCTATTCTGATGGTAGAACTTTATTCTGCCATTCTGCCATAGGGCAGTCATGGTTTATAACAGGATCTGAAATTAAATTAAACCAACCTGCTTGGTCATGTCATGTTGCTGTCTCAAACACTATGCTTTTGAATGTCATATAGGGCTTGTTTGTATTATGTCTGAAACTCACAAGATTTATATGTATATTGTGAGAAAGGGAGAGAGAAGGAAAAAACAAACCAGATTGCAAAAGGAATTTGGGGTCCTGTGACTTTTTCTAATATATTCTATAATATTTTGATAAGATGTGCACTTACTTCCTCTTTGCCAGGCGATTGGCTAAGCTCACAGAACTATTATAGAATTCTCACCAAATGGGTTCAAGGCCTATGTGTTGTACACTGTACAATATAGCACCCTCTGTACCCCCTCACACATGTACTCATTCATTCTCAAAACCATCTGTACTTCATAATACAAGTGGAGACCAGGTTCTGCCCTGAGGGTTTACTATCTAACAACGAAATTCATTTCTTTAGTTTTCTAACCAAAATAATGCTTTCTCATTCAAGAGATGTACTTGTGCATCTGCTATTTATTTGGCATGCCTTCCCCCTCTCTATTACTCACTTCACAGTTTTGGTTTAGCAAATGTATTGGGTGAAATGAGCAAAGTCATGTAGACCAAAACAGTAGGAAGTGCTAATTGTCATCAAATAGCCAAGTGCTGAGTTTATAAGAGAAAGGTATAGTCTGATACTCCAGGCATTTGGGGCTGGATCTTTCTAAGATTGCCATAGTTCTATTTTTAAAAGACAAATTTCTTTATCTATGTGGAATCAAAAGAATTTATGTCACCAGAATTCAAATAAAATTGACAATGTTTGAGAATAAGCTATTAACCATGCAGTATATATTGTGTTATACTGTGGTTTAAAAGTTATATAAAGTAAATGTTTTAATATGAAATCACAACCATCAAACAAGTGTTATTTTTAAAAAGGACTAGCCACTAAGAAAAAAATAATTACTAAAATCCCAGGTTCTGTCTCAATTGCCTTCTGAACTTTCATTTACTTGGTTATATGTATAAAGCTAACTATTTGTGGCACTCTCAATGCAAAGTTATGTGAACTGGGAAATCAGGTAAGGTGATCATTCCTACTATTTCTTTCTGAAATTCATTTTTTAAAAAATCCACAGTAAATTCAGGTTTCCATGGTCAAATGTATTCCAGTTCATTGTCACTTAGCTTTAGGTTCACAGTTTGATATACCTAAATTGTCAGACTTGAGAGAAACAGAAAGAAAGGAGGAGAAAAGAGATCATTTAAAAGGATGGGCCTCTGAAGGACAAATGACTCAGCAAAATCTTCACAGGTTAAAAACTACTTTTTACAATTCTTTACCCTTCTACCTTCTTGCATTTCTCTACCCACGCCTTAAAATATTTCTTTTTAGATTTATTTGTCTGTTTTCTCTTCCACCCCTCATTCCTTTCCTCCCTCTCTCCCTGACTTCCTTGCATCTCAACATGGGTAAAAACACACACTGAAATGCCTAACTTTGGTCCTAAGCAAATCTTCTGCAGTTCCACTGATCCTGGTATTCCCCATATACAGCACTACCTTCCATTCTAACCTCCTCAGCAATGGCCAAACAGATAGCTCTATACTTTTGAGCTCAAGAAAAACATGCTGTGAAAATAAACCCAGTGACTTTATCTAGAATACACTGACCATATTAACGCCATACATTTCATTGCTTTGAAAAGGATCGTCATCTTAGAGACTTAGTTACATTCTGCTTCTTTTAACATAAAGTTAAGGTATGTGAAAAAGGGCGAAACAAAAACAGAAGTAACAAAGCATATGTTTGGGTGGAGATAGATTTAAAATTAATAATTAACTGTAATTACTGTAACCTCTAGAAAACACAGTAAGGAGGGTCCTGAAGGAGAAGGGACTGATAAACACAACTCCCATCCCAACTGGACATCTATTTTGGAATAACTATATCTACATGTAGGCCTCCAGTAGTGGATATTACATTTTAATATTTTTTAAAACAGCCAAATAATCAAATCCCTAAAGACACGGCATTTTTCTTTTTCTTTGCCCAGGAATCTGTTTTGGAAGCCAATTCAATGATTACTACTAGGACATGGAATTTTGATATCCATTTGGTACTGATTTACACCAGTATTTTTAAGGCTGCCAACAAGAAAGTCCAGAATTTCAGGCAGCCAAAATTCCACAAGAGACAACTGTCTTTTATTTTATAGCTTATGAATTTGGGGCTTAATATGATTTTCCACTAACAAGTTCTGTACCCCCTCCAGAGTGCTAAAGCTGGTACGTAGATCAGCAAAGTAACACAGAACATATGAGGCAAGTTAATATTAAACTTGAAGGAAAACTGTACAAATTATATTGTTTACTTAGAAAAAAGCACTCTAGTTGAAAGGGCTGACATATGATTTATTGCAGTGACTTAACCAGTATGTTCACATTTTTACCCTCAGTCCCACTCACAGCAGTCGTTTGTGGTGTTGTGGTGCTGGATACAGGATTAATAAAGCCATCAATTAAACATCTACTAAATATTGGTAAGAAGCTCTAAATATTTCATGTCTTCTGTTTTTTATAAAATGGTTAGAAAAAAATACAGAATTATGTCCAGAATGAGTAATAAATCACAGGCAAATAACTTAGGGAACAGTTAGATGGCTAACTCTTTTTAAGCATAAGTAAATGAAGAACTGGTTTAGCAAAATTAAAAAAAATTAAAAATAAACAAAAACAAACAGAATGTTCTTGCTTTCCAGAAATAATTCTATTGTAAAACAAAACTTCCATACATCATTAGAAAAAAATATAGAGAACTTCTTCCTGTTTTGAAAAGAGGCAAAGATAATAAATATTGAAGCATTTAAATGATTAAATGTACTTTTTTTTTTAAAACAAAAGTCATGAAACCTTCCCTAGAGGCTACGAAGAAAGGTCACAATATGTATCAGTTCTATAATGTTTAAATGTCTCATACCTAAATGATTTTCCCTAGGATTCTAGGCTTATCCAAAAACCTTCATGTTTCATGCAATTTGTAAAGCGGTTTTATACACTTGTTCTCAATCTCAGTCAGCAAAGATATATAATAGATAATATCAGCATAGGAAGCTAGAGAATTATTTATCTACAAAACTAGATATTAAACACTGCACCCTGCAAAGTTTTCCAGTAAGGAGAAATGAACTATCTCACATAATTTCATAGATGAAAACTACAGGAAAAAAATAATAAAGGAACTATTTCTATAGTGGAAGCCCATCCTAACTACTAAGAAAACCATACCAGAGGCTCTTTAGATTTCACATTAGAATTCCTAAATTATTAGCCTAAAACAAGGCCATGGTGCCTACCATGGGAAGATGATATCAGGACCACTACCAAAGGATACACTCTGCCTTCTTGAAAAGGATCAGAATCGTCAATGGGTTCTCAGGCTCATCAGACAAAATGCTACAGCATTATTTATGAGCACCATACAGCACTTTTATATTTCTAACAGTAACTGTACAAACAGAAACTTCTTAACCATGTTACCAAGCTGCTCCATCTATTGACAGTTAAAGCTAAATATGAAGATAAGCAAATGTTAGAGCGACTTCTGACATCCATTCTTAACTTTTATAGTAGAAACATTTATATAAAAAATCTTCATTTAAAAATATATTGCTAAATTACTCTATGAAATTTATAATTAGCTAACAACATAATTTTATCTACACAAACTTTAAAAACTGACATTGAGTGGATAAATTACTTCCTACCAAAAGTTATTGTATCTAGAAAAAAATAAAATGAGAAAATTTCTATAAATTAATCTTCAAAGCTTAATGTCTATACTTATACCAGTTTACAAGACAGAGCATTGTAAAAGTCATTCTATTTGAAAGGAAGGCCAAGATAACATGTGCCAGGTGCCAGCCAACTACATAAGTATTGCTACTATCAACTGTGGTCCTCTATCAAGAACATGTATTTAATCAGGAAAAATTATTTTATTTGTTTCTCCCTATTGGCACAAAGTTATGACAAATTTCATCCTTAATTTCTCATTAGATTTCCAAAGGGCTCCTAATTGAATTTCAAATTATGGCTAAACTCCACAAGTGGGGATTATGGGAAAAATGGAGAAATGCATCTCTAAATATATCAGATCCACAGACCATCTGTTGCTTTATCTTAAAACTGAAGTTTATCCCCCCAGATTTCCTCTCTCTGTTACTTTCTGTCCTAAATTCATTCCCAGTTTAGCCTTTACCAGTTTGTTTTACCAGTGTAACCAGCAGCAATGTGACCAGAGTACACTATATATTATTTCCATGTAAACATTTTGGCAGTCAGTTAAATTAACTGTGTCCTTTGAAAATCTAATAATACAAAAAATAGGTATGACAGAATATATACTACTTGATATATACAAATGTGAGAGCACCATGTAAGAATAAAAAAGAAAATAACTTCTCATTAAGGCTGGAAGAAATTGGAGAAACTTTCACGGGAGGTCTTAAAACCCCTGACTAAACTATATCACTTGCTTTTAGTTAAGAATGGGCCCAATCTCAAGGAGCTTGCTTGAGAATGTTCCTTCTGTTCAGTCATTCATGACTGATGGTGAGCAGGTGCTTGGCATCCTCATGGTTTTATATCTGAACTTCATCTTCTCCTTCAAGTTCATGGCACGTACCACGTATCTGTGTTCCTAATAATTCTCCATCTGACAATAGTGGAGACATGGCAGGAGTCTGCATGGTCAGTAGGGAAAGAGATGGCGAAAAACTGGGAGTCATGGCTTCTGGCAGGGAACCAAGATGATAGGGGATGGGGGAGCGTGGGTATTTCTGAAGTACTTGCCCCAGGGTTACAGCTGGCATTCTTGGTGGGACTGCTTTAATACCAGGCTGGGCTACTGCTGTTATCAAAGGGGGTGGAAAAACAAAAGATTTCTTCTCTTTTGGAATACCAGGCATGTGTAAATGTTCATTCTTTAGTTTTGCAATGTCATTAAATACAGAGGCAAGAGGTTGGAACTTAGGTTCCCAACTGAGGAGATAATCCCAGTGATAGTTGCCTCTTCCATCATGATCAGAGGATGTCTGAGTTGAAAATGCTGCATATCTTGCTTCCTGATCATCTGATATAAAGGTGGACTCTTTTGTGACATCATCCAGGACACCCTCTTTTGCCTCTCCTTTCTGAACTGCCTGGGATAGCTCATTATTTTGAGCGTATGTGGTGCTGCAGCATTCCCCTCGATCTCCTTCCCCAAATGTTTGGCTGACTTCAGTTGTTTCCATAGTGACCATCATGTCGGTTTCCCCAGACAGGCAGGAGAGCTGGTCCGAGTCCCTTGGGATTCCTGAGTCTGGCACCCTGGACTCCCTGCCACTCAGAGCTGAGTCCGTGCCCTTTCTGTAAGGATGCTCATTTATTCTTTGGATTTCCTTATCTTCTGCAGTTTCTCCTTCCACAGAATAGTGGCCACTGGAGCTTGAGTGCCTGTACAGATTGACAATGTCCTTCTCCATGATGCTGAGTAACTTCAACCATTCTGGTGTGGTGTCCACGGGTAGCACTTGGTCACTATAGTCATTTGTTTTCTGGAAGGCCTGGAGCTCTCTGACATCCCTGGTCACCCTCAAATTGATATCTAAAGATGATGATGTTTTCTTCTCCTCATAGTTGTTTATTGTGTCTTTTAGCTTATGTCTTAAAATCAATACAATTAGAATACAGATGAGTAACAGAAATACTAGGAAGGAGACAGCAAGGCTGATTGAAAAGCCATTGGTGGATACTGCTGAGTGTTTTCCTTCGGAGGAGAAAGACACATTCACAAAAACAGTGCAAGATGCAAACTTGGAGTCTGGTTTAGGGCTATGAGCGATAATTTTCATTTCCATGGTGTCATCATTGTTGACTTGACTTTTTATTAAGGGAAGGGCTCTGATCAAATAAATATTTCCATTAGTTTTATTTACTGAAAAGAAAGAAGATGAAGTTTCAAGGGAGTAAAGAATGACTCCATCGATACCAGCATCTGCATCCGAGGCTTCCACTTTGCCAACCAACTGTCTTACTTGATTCTTTTCTGGGAGGGTGAAAAAATACTGATCTTGAGTAAAAATGGGTTGAAATTCATCTATCCCCTCAATATCCACCCAAACCACTAAGGAGGCTGTTGAATCACCTGTGTCCTTGGCCTGAATTGTGAGGCAGTATTTATTGCCATTTTCATAGTCAAGGACTTGCTTAGCACGAATATCCCCAGTCAGAGGGTCAATGAGGAAGAGATCATGATCATAAGATGTTCCATGAGTGAATAAACAGGGTGAGACAATAGAATAGGTCAATTCTCCATAAGGCCCTGCATCAAAATCCAAAGCATTCACAGAACATATAATGGAGAAGGCAGGCAGATTTTCAGGCACGACACAGGTGAAGCTGGAGAACATAAACTGAGGTGCATGGTCATTATCATCGAGAACATGAACAAATACAACTGCAAAAGAAAAATATTTCTTTTCTTCATCTGAAGCTTGGACAGTTAAAGTGAATTTTGTCATTTCTTCATAATCCAGAGGCTTAATCAAATACAGAACTCCAGTTTTTTCTTCTAAATAAAAATTTCCCTTCTCATTTCCAGAGATTATGTGGTAGATGATTTCTGCTTGTGACCCCATGTCGCTGTCATTTGCTGATACTACAGTGATATGACTTCCTAGAGAGGTGCTTTCCTTGACATGGGTGTGATAGCCCAGACTGCTGAATTTAGGTGGGTTATCATTAACATCAAGTACCTGTATTGAAATGACGGCTGTGGAACTCAACGGAGGGCAGCCATGGTCAGATGCTAGAATAACAAGCTCATGGCTGGCAGTTGTTTCTCTGTCCAGATTGCGAAGCAATACAAGATAACCAACTTGCTTATAAGGATATTCTGAATGAATGAAACTAGTTTCCACGTGAAAACTGTTCTGTGAATTACCGCTGATGATAGAATATTCAACATATGTGTTCTCACGGGTCCAGTCATGATCGATGGTTGAAAATGTGACAAGTGTGCTTCCAGTCAGAGTATCTTCACTCAGGCTAAGATTATAGGATTCGATTCTAAACTCGGGAGCATAATTGTTCATATCATGTATTCCTATCTCCACCAGTGTAAGAGCCTTCATTGCAGGAATTCCACCATCACTGGCTTCAACAAGAAATTGAATTGTTGATATTTTATCCAGAAGTAATACAGGATTGATAGTAAATATTGTGCCTGAAAAACAAGACACAGCACTTCAATGTTGGAAAAGTTAGGTTTTCATGATCTGTTTAGACAGCAAATATTTACAAAATATCTACCAATGTGTTTAGTTCTTAGATTTGTTATTTAGGTCACAACCAACGAGTCCAAATACAAATGCAAAATTACTATATTTATATTTTTATAATACTTAAGTTCCAGAAATAATAGTCATGGCATTCACTCTATGAAATATGTGTGCTGCTTGAGGTTGCCTTTGCCACAAATTTCTCCATATTTTATTTTTATATACTCGGGTGTTTAATTACCACTTCTAAAAAACGTATATTCTTGCTTATAAAATTTATATCCCATTCTATTACCCATAAATACATGTATAGAGATATTCTGGCATAAAGATATTTACTTTGGAAATGCTTGTTGACACTCACTCTAGTCAAATGAAGGCAATGATATGGCAATGCAGAGTTAAAATTATTTCTTAACTATAGAGATAGCTTTCCTAAAGATCATGGTTAATTCAGTGAGTGGATTTTTCCCTTACTGATGAAACATATTTAATAGAGTTGATTTTATTACATATAGAAATAGACAATTTTTATAAATATGTGTTACAACATTTTTCTTTTTTTTCTTTTGAGTTGGAATCTCACTCTGTCACCCAGACTGGAGTGCAGTGGCCGCTCCCGGCCACTGCAGCCTCAACCTGCTGGGCTCCAGCGATCCTTCCACCTCAGCCTTCCAAGTAGCTGGAACTACAGGCGCGCACTACCACACCTGACTAATTTTTTAAAAATTTATTGTAGAGATGAGGTCTCGCCAAGTTGCCCAGGTAGGTCTCGAACCCACAGGCTCAGGCAATCCACTCACCTCCGTCTCCCAAAGTGTGGAATTACAGGCTAAGCCACTGAGCCCGGTTTACATTTTTCTAAGATAAACATGTCTAAAGTATGATCACCGAAAAAGAATACAGAATGCTGGCATTTAAATATTTACATGCCACATTTTAATTACAGGCCCACCATGAACTAAATGAACCTGATAACAATTAGTGATTTACAAATACTGTAATTAATAGCTCATTGCAGTTCGTTAATAACATGTGTCAAGGAAAAGTGATGTGATGTTAAAGATTGAGTGCTCCAAAGGACCACCTTGCACCCTGTGATTTGCTGTGGCCAGGGCAGCAGATGACTTCATTTCATTTTACAACACCCTGCAGACCTCATCCTGGTATTTTGGAACTACATTTTTCTTTCAGGTAATCCTGAGGTTAATTTTTAAATTAACTCTCACTGTGAAATGATGCAGTAGTGAGTAAAAGATGAGAAACACCATGTAATATGTCCAGGTCCTGGGCTCTTCTAGTGTGCTCTGCTAGGGACACTGTTTTGCTAATTATTCACCTTTATAAAATCTAGCTTTTAATGTTCACTTACTGTTAAACTTTCTCTATATGCTACCTAATGCTTCTAATCCAAAATCGCATGCCTGAGTGCATTTCGCAACTATAGATGTTTTGCTTGCTCTGTGATAAAAAGATAAAAAGTCTAGGAAGGCATCAAATAAAACAATATACCACAATGGTTTTTACTTAGTAGAGATAAATAATTTTTAAAAATGTATTCTTGTGATTTATTGAACATATGATGTTATTACTGACTTTTTCACACTTAACTTGGAAAAAAGGCTTCCAAACTCTACTAATGTGAAGTCCTTAGTACTAGGTTAATGTCTTTGACATCATTTTGATTCTTGTTGAAGCCTGGGATAATTGCCTGAACTGTGTTTGAGTGGATGGAAATGGGTGTTTATTACACTGAAGTATCTGAATTTGTGAGCATTTGACAACATTTAGCCAATGGCTTCTGCTTTTCAGTCACTGAGATGTTAGAGAAGAGAAATAACACTGGCATTTGCTACTGAAGCACTTGCTGTGTAGAGAAATAAGCAAGTGGTGCCTGTAATTCCAGGAGGTGGAGATGGGGGACTCTTTTAGGAACATTAAAAAAGGATAATTTCAAGTTCCTACCCTATACCTCAAACTTATGAGCACTAATGCCACTATAAATAACTCACCATTCGTAGGATCAATGGAGAATTCCTTAGAAGAGGAAATAATTCTGTAAGAAATGTTCTCGTTGCTTTCTAAGTCTGTAGCTGACACAGTCAGCACTGAATACCCCACAGGTACTGATTCAGGAACTGTGGTCTGAAGAAAAAAGAGGAAAAGGACATTATGCTTATGAACAGGGCCAGAGCACAAGGTAATTTTATTCATTTTGATTACATAAACCATACAAAACAACCTGATGTCAGTAGCTATGTTAATATAGAGAGTTGACATATTTAAAAGGTTGTGTTAATAAGAACTAGATTTAGAAAACAAAAAGTTTTTTTAGAAAAGATGTCATTCAGTTTTGAATTTTCCTTCTAAATTAGTTCTATGTGGCAAAGGATATATTATTACATTATATACATTGCATAAGCAAGCCTTCACAGATGATCATTACCTAAGGTTACTTTCCCCCTGTGTCTGCAATTAAACCTTGCACTTTCTGCATACAAGAGTCCTGGAATATATCTCAAAGTACTTAGTTGAATGTTATCATTGCCTTCACTTCTATAAACATACACTGTGCTCTAAAATCTAAAATTTCCACTTTGTGGTTTTGTTCATGATTTTTTTTTCTATATAATGTTAATCAATACATTCTAAAAACATGCCTAGGAAAGAAAGAATTGTCCCAAATTATCTGCAGATAATCCAAATTATCTCAACAGTGGCTTTGCAAATATCAGGCAACTTCCAATTGTTATGAACAACTAGACTTCAACTCTTAGAATATAAAAATTAATGGCATGCATACTTAATGAACTGAATTGAAGGATAAATTTATTTCCATATGCACTTACAGCCTCCATGGTATTAAACATAAAACCCACCGTGCTAACTCAGGCACTGAAAACAGTGAATGTTGTCTATCTAAGTTAGTCTGCCAGCAATGGAAGACTTACATTATTCTCTATTCTTTCTAGTTTTGGCTGTGGTTTCAGCATCTCTTTAAGCTCTTTACCTGATAGAAATCTCGAGAAAACACTGGGGAGTTATCATTGACATCTAGCACATGGACTTTAAGTGCTCCCTCTGTGTGGTACACTGAATCAGAAATTTGGATGAGCAATTCATATTCAGAAACTTCTTCAAAATCCAATGTTTTTACCAGCACCACTATTCCAGTGTTCTGATTGATAGCAAACTTGGCTCCAGGATTACTCTCTTTGGCAAGACTGAAGATGAAAGCTGAATTCAAATCCACATCATGAACTGACACCCGAGTCACAATTACACCAGGCAAAGAATCTAAAAAAATAGTCATGGCCAGTGTCAGTCTCCATTAAAATCCATCCTTTGAAATACATTTCTTTACTAGTTCATTTCAAGCATTTTTATTCTAAGTCCAACATGATTTGTTCTTTCCTGGCTGATTTCTTATACAAAACTCATTATGAAGTGAACAAAACTCTGAAGAATTTATGAGTCTAATAAAAGTGAAAATTTACTACTGCGTAGAGAATTGAGGAGGTAGTGTATACTCAGCTTTTACTTTACATTTTTCATCATATGCCTACAACACAATTGCAGGACCAAGAAACATTCTAAGCCACTTATTTGTACTATATAGATTCTGTATCAAAATCGTATATTCATGGGATATGTGGGTAGGAGGAAGGGTATTTCTCAGAGCATTAATACAAAATATAACTTTCTGAAAAGTAGACCATATTCAAATATTTAAATACTGATGTTAGAATTAGATCCTTATTTCCTTGTATTTATTTTTGTGAAATAATTTATTTAAATTGGCACATCCACTGCTTCCTTCTCTTAAACCTGACTCTGAAAATTATCAAGACTATAGAAAAACACAGTCTACGCAGTTCTAATGATGAAGGCAAATTTCTAATGGTATTCATCAAAAAAAATCACAAAATAAATGACATGTTCAATATCTCATGCACTACATGTGTTCTCCAACCTAAATAACCCATGAAAGGGACTTTGTTTTTAAGCTTTACAGGTATGGCACAGGTGAAAAGAATATGCCCAGATACTTAGAATAGTTCCATTATATATGGAACTAATAATTTTCAGTTTTCAGGCTTTAACATTCTTGATGTGCACCAACCTCACCTTAGCCCATTCAGTATATTTTGATTTATGCTGTTTCTTCTTGTGATATATTTATACTGGGCCCATTGCTATATTTTAACATTAATTACATGTGCTTAAAAGTAGTACTTTCAATAAAATCAAATGAAAATATATCAAATTTGTGAGAGGCAAAACTGGAGAATTTTTTATTTGTAGATATACCTATGTATAGAGATTTCTGGACTATTTCCCCTGACAGGTGGTAGTTATAATCTGTTTGAAAAGTGAACATAAAAAACTGCTAGAGACATTTTAGGAATGAATTTGTTATTAAGAGTGGAAGGAGAGAGGCAAGTAAGGGGCTACCACTATTTTCAACTTCAACTACAAACAGCTAGGTCGGGTGTCACCAGTGCAGCCACTGACCACAAACAACTCTGAATTCACAGACTATGTACAGAGTCATCATATAACCCACAGAATTAAACAATTAAGATTAATCAGTATGTTATTTAAACTTGATATATTCAGTCTCTGTTATTAGTGTATTACAAACGTTGAAGCCTAGGTTACTCAAGGGAAAGTGATGGTTTTGCGCAATCAAGATCCAATTCACTTCACTTATTATTTGTCATTAGTATCCTGAAAAGATTGACAAAGCTGTAAACATTGTTCCTTCTCAGAGAAGGTTCACAATGATTATCACAGTCAACAAAATATGTTTCTTCATGGAGCAGACTGAATTTTTACTAAATGTCTATACATAAGCAGATGCTATGAAGAATGGTTGGAGCATGGAGACTTGGCCCCCCACTGGCCTGAATGCAGATCCTTGCCTTAACATTTAACTCCTTTGACATCTGATATTTAACTGATGACCATTCATTTTCTATCCTGTAAAGTCAAGATAAAAATGATCTACTGTGCATAGTTGTCGAGGATTTGTATTTATATTTAACATAGGGTCTGGCTGAAAAAAAGTGGTGAAGGATATTATACAAGTTCATTGACACCACTATTCTAAATTGTCATACTTACTTTCTGCAATTTCCACTGCTTCAGATGGGAGGAAAGCTGGGGCATTGTCATTTTTATCAGTTACCTGTACCTTGATCATGGTCGTGTTAGAATGCCTGGGCATCCCTTTATCTGCAGCTTGCACAATCAAGCTGGTTTGGAAAAGAATCACAGAATGTTATCCATTATCCAGAAATTGAGAAATAAAAAACATAAATATCAAGTATCTCGTTGAAAATTTAAAACTGAGCTGACTAGCAACTTTTATTTCTCCCCTGGCTTTTTCTAAATGTCATCATTTAAAATTGATTTCATAAGAATGTGTATTTATTTTTGACATGTTTAGAAAACCAAATCCAGCAAGCTGCCAGGGGTCAGGAGGTGTCAATGTCCAAACAAATGGACCTTTTCTGGGAGCTAGACTGTAAAATTCAATCCTGTCCTACTAAGAACAACCTACAAAATATAAACACTAGTACCTAGTACCTGTACTTTGAATAAGCAGATGGTCTCCACCTTGCCATGCCATGGCCTGGATATTGCTACACATTTTCATATTACTAAAACAACAAAAGATGGAACCACTAAAAGGCTGCTTTTTACTGATATTTTTCAGATGCAAACCAATCAAAATTCTAGAATTAAGAAAGGACAGTGCCATGATGAACACACATACAAAAAAATGTATGACTAGCTAGGGCTGTAATGTAGAGGTAAAAGTATGATCTGAAAGAATTTATGCACTAATTCAATCTCTCTTTAATGATGCCATAACTAACTTCTCCATCAACCAAGCTACAAACCTTATTACAGTCTTTAACTTCTCCCTTTCTCTCACCATCCTTCTAATATCCAAGTAATTATGCATCTCAGCGATTTTACCTTCTGAATCTTGCTTGGATTAGTGTTCCTATCCATTTCATCCCTACCTTCAAAAGCTTCAGAAAGAGTGAGTAACCATTCTGTTTTGCCTGGGGCAGAAGGGCTTTTTAGGACATGAGAATTTCAGTGTTTTTAAAACCAAGATAGTAAGCAGACTGGGCTTTCAGTGCTACATCCAAGAAAGTCCTGGGCAAACCTGGACAGGCTACAGCCAAGAAAGTTCTGGGCAAACTTGAACAAGCTGGTCCCTGTAGCCTCAATCCCTTATCATTTTTTCCTGGAATGCTCTGCAGGTATTGAAACCTTTCTCAACAGGATTACTTGATAATTTACCAACCTCCCTATTGCAAGTCTCCTCTGCTCCATTCATCCCCTACAATGCAGCTCAACTACTCTATCTAAAGACCAAATTTGAAAAGATGGCCTCTCTATTTAAAACCTTTTCTTGGCTCTTCATGCCTACAAGAGGTTGTCCAAACCTCGAACATGGATATATGAACTTTTATGTCCTGATTTCTGCCTGGAATCCCTATTCCTGCATGCTCTTGGTTTTTCAAAGCTAACAGCTCTGTGAAGTTTTTACTGATCTTTCATTTGACTTGGATGTCCTTTATGTATTCCCATAGCACCCTGTACATTCTTCTGCCAGAGCAGTCACCATTCTTTGTTCTTAATAATTTATATGTCTGCCTCTTCTGTAAGTTCTTTGAGGGCATGTGACTGCCTTGTTTGCTTTTATTTAATAGGTGTTGAGTGCTGGTTTCTCAGGATTTGCCAAAGGTTACATATGCATTAGATGACAGAGCCAGGATTTGAGCCCTAGTTTTGGGCGACTGGAAATCTGTGCTCTATTACATGATACTCCATAAACATCTCTTTTGCTGTGTATATATCACAACTTAAGGTATAACTACTGGCTTATTTTTTACACTGTGAAGGCCAGGAGGGCAACAGAGTAATACAATGAGTTGTCAATTAGAAGATGCTCTTTATTTCAGAAGCGCATTGTGGAGACTACCTTTTAAGAAACAAGTCTTGGAAGTTGACACAGCTCTACTTTTTTTCATTGTTAGCTCATCTGATAAAGTGTTCTTTATCTTTACAACCTTATATTTTAAAGTGATGTAAAAAAGCATCAATTCTTTCTTAATTTGAATTCCACTTAATAGCAAAATGATCCCTGTTTATCTGCCATTCATGAGGCACACTGGCTGCCTTCTACACTATCTGAGTTAAAACGTTAGTAGACCAACCACTAGAATTTCAAACTCCTGAGGTCTAACTTCTGAAATAATTCCACATGGAAAGTTTATTTTGTTAGTATGAATATCCACTGGGTACATATGGCAATATTTTACCAAAAATGATTTCTTTTAATGCTTTCTCTCCTTGATGCCTGCCCTTCTCAGTGTCATCTAAAGTCTCAGCCAAGATACCAAAGTTAAGACTCTGTCAACTCTTCCTAACATAGCCATAATCACTCTTATTTTCACTAACTTTACTACTCAGGTGTTCTACATAATGCCTTGTCAAGTTAAAAAAAAGGGGGGGTGAGATGCTTTGATATGGAGAGAAATGCATTATTTAGTATCAAAATAAAAGGACAAGATAAAGGCTTCTCAGTGGCTTTAAGAACAAATACAAAATTATGAAGATGGATCTGCAGAGATTCTACACACAGCTTCAGTGGGACCTCAAACTGTCTACAATGACTCTTTGGCAGTCACTGTGAAGATACTGGTTGTAGCTAGTCCAGCTGGATCTATGTGCCAGAGTTGTTTCCCTGAGTAATATAATCAGCAAAGACTACAAATAAAACTGACCAGATTAAGAACAGACCCTTTCTAAGCATTCTAAGTTCAGAGCATACTTGTCCTAGTCTATCAACCATAGGAAGCTTCTTTTACCATGCTAAACCTTCAGTGAAGCCTTTGCCCAGGCAGGATCTTTTTTGATTGCCTTAAAATACTGTAGTTGTTGATAGGGGATTTTTCAAAACTCTCTCTCTCTCAACTATATGTTAAATGTCTACCAAGAGTTTTCTGTTCCTTCTGAAAGGCTAAGAAAAGTAAAAATATCAGCCAACATCAGAAATATCTATGAAAAGAAGAACTACGATTTCTGGTAAGGATAGCAAGCTGACTACACAGGTTTTCGCTCCTCTTTCTCCCAAGATTCCACTCAAATGATAGCAAGAGAATTTTGAGATAAGGTATAAGTCAATCCAGCCTCAGCTAAAAAGAAAATAAGACATTAGTGGGTGGAACAAGTGAGAAATATCAGCAATTTCTGGAAGACACAAGCAGATGGAAGAGTGGTTATAGATGAGTGAGTCAGAGGAAATCAGAGAGTAAAATGCATTTAGAATGTACAACACCATGAGTGGATCCTAATGTAAACTATGGGTCTGAGTGATGATGATGAGTCGATATAGCTTCATCCATTCTAATAAATGTGTCACCTGCTGGAGTTAACACTAGGCAAGGCGGTGCATGTGTGGGGACAGGGACATATGGGCTATCTCTGTACCTTTCTCTTAACTTTGCTGTGAACATAAACTGCTCTACAAAATGAAATCTTAAAAAAAAATGCATTCAGAGAAGGATAAGGATGTGAGGAGCAGAGTTGACTCCAGGTAGCCAAGGAGAGGCTCAGGATATGACAAGGGGTGGAGTGAGGTACTAAGCTAAAAGCAGGAAGATTATTTTAAACTCAAAATATAGAACAATCATGTCCCCTTTGCCCACTGCTCTTCACTCCCAGTAAAGAATGCCTGTGGTTCATAACCAGGGTAAGTGACACTGAGAGATTGTCCCTGGAGAAATGAAATTTCCCTCCCAAAGAAAAGTGAGCTCCATATATGCCATTTGTATGCCATCCTGTAAAGTAGTCAACCATTCTCTCTGGTTCATTTGATAATGAAGTGTGCCTCTAGCCAACTCGGAGGTTCTAATGGCTGATTCTGCCTCACTCAGAACCAAATTACGTATAGAAAGCCTTTAGCATGAAAAAGAGAGCTCAATATAGAAAAAGTGATAAAAGGAAACTGGTGGAAACAGATACTGAAAGGAACAAAATACAATGTAAAAACAATTCTAAATAATGTCCTTGGAGAGATATCAGAAGATAATGCATCTATAAAACAAGAACCAGATACTATGAAAGGGATCAAACATCAATAAATAATTTCTGGAAATAAAAACAAATATATAAAACCTTCCCAATCTTTAACTTAAAAAAAGTTCAGAAGATTAAAATTCAGAAAATATTTCCCCAAAATGAAACAACTAAAATAAACCAACACACAAAATAAGAACTGCAAAGTAAGAAATAAAATACAAATAACAAAGGATAAATCCAGACAGTCTAATACCTGATTGAATAGGATCTAGGAAAAAGGAACAGAGCAAAACAAATAAATCAAGACCAAAAAAAAAAAAAAAAAAGTGAGGAAATTATCAATGAAATAATACAAGAAAATAGAAAAAAAAATTATCAGAAGAGAACACTGGATACTCAGAGTAAGAAAACAGACATATATCAAAATATAAAATCACATTCCTAAAAATAGCCTAAAAACTTCCACAAAGAAGGAAAACAATCATACAAAGTAAAATAATTAGAATGGCATCAGACTTCTCAACAGCAACTCTGGGTTTTAGAGAATAACCACAATGCCTTCAAAATCCTAAGAGATATTTTCAATTATCCAATGTATATATCACATGAAAGATTAAAATAAAGGCGTTCTCAGATATGTAAAGGCTCAGAGAATTTACTCCCTGGCACTTTTTCTTACAAAGCTACTGGAAGAGAAACTCAAGAAAGAGAAAGACATGGGAATTAGAAATCCTGACCCAACCTAGGACAGTCATAAACCAAAGACTTGGAATATCAACCTTGCAGTTGGC
This sequence comes from Carlito syrichta, assembly GCF_000164805.1. NCBI lineage: Eukaryota > Metazoa > Chordata > Mammalia > Primates > Tarsiidae > Carlito > Carlito syrichta. The sequence goes on along the minus strand of NW_007252781.1, from coordinate 464,855 downwards.
TTAGTGAGCCAAACTGGCCATGCTAAAGGGAAAGGGAAGAAGTCAGTCACATTCCTATATACCAACAGTAAACAACAGAAACCCAAATAAAAAGCACAATCCCATTCACAATGACCACAAAAAAAAGAAATACCTTGACATCTTCCTAACAAAAGATGTCAAAGACCTTTACAACAAAAATTACAAAACACTGCGCAAAGAAATCAAAGAATCAAATGGAAAAATATTCCATGCTCTTGGTTTGGAAGCATCAACATTGTTAAGATGTCCATCCTACCCAGGGCAATCTACAGATTTAACGCAATACCCATTAAATTACCAGAAACATTCTTCTCATACCTGGAAACATAAACGACCCCAAATAGCCAAAACAGTCCTCAGCAAACAAACAAACAAAACAAAACAAAGCAGGAGGCATCACGCTCCCAGACTTTAAGCTTTATTATAAAGCTGCAATAATCAAAACAGTCTGGTGGTGGTACAAGAACAGGCATATAGACCAATGGAACAGGACAGAGATTCCATAAACAAATCCTCAATTTCTCAACCAAATTATCTTCAACAAAACCTCCACCATCAACCACTGGGGAAAGAAGAACCTAGTTAGTAAATGGTGCTGGGAAAACTGGCTGATCACATGCAGAAGATTAAAACAAGACCCCTACCTATCACCATACACAACAGTCAACTCTAAACGGATCAAAGATCTAAATGTAAAACCTCAACTATAAGAACATTAGAAAATTCAGGAGACACCCTTATAAAAATTAGAACTAGCAACCAATTCCTGATCAAATCCCCAAGTGCCCATACCATAAAAGATATAAGATAGACAAGTGAGACCTCATCAAACTGACAAGCTTCTGCAAAGCCAAAGAAGCCACTGAGAGTGTGGAGACAGCCCACAGGCTGGGAAAAAATAATTGCCAACTGTATATCTGACAAAGGTCTAACTAACATCTAGGATCTAAAAAGAACTCAGACATGCAGAAAAGTAAAAAAAAAAAAACTGGGCTCGGTGGCTCAGCCTGTAATCCCACGCCTTTGGGAGGCTGAGGTGAGTGGATTGCCTGAGCCTGCAGGTTCGAGACCCGCCTGGGCAGCGAGACCTCATCTCTATAATAAATCAAAAAATCAGCTGGGCATGGTAGCACATGCCTGTAATTCCATCTACTTGGAAGGCTGAGGCGGAAGGATCGCCGGAACCCAGCAGGTCGAGTCTGCGGTGGCCGGGAGCAGCCACTGCACTCCAGTCTGGGTGACAGAGTGAGACTCCAACTCAAAAAAAAATAAAAAAGAAAAGTAAAAAACAAACAGCTCTGTTACAAAGTGGGCAAAAAGTATGAAGAGACACTTCTCAAAAGAAGAAATACGAGCAGACAACAGATACATGAAAAAATGCTCAGGCTCACTAGGCATCAAAGAAATGCAAATTAAAACCACATTGAGATACCACCTAACTTTAGTCAGGATGGCCATCATCAATAACTCAAAAAACAACAGGTGCTGGAGAGGATGCAGGGGAAAGGGAACACTTCCACATTGTTGGTAGAAGTGTAAACCAGTACAACCTCTGTAGAAAACAGTGTGACTATTCCTAAAAGATCTAAAGATTGACCTCCCATACGACCCCACAATCCCCCTACTGGGAATATACCCAGGGGAACTCAAATCATTCTATGAAAAAGATATCTACCCACACATGTTTATTGCAGCATTATTCGCAATAGCAAAAACATGGAACCAACCGTGCTGCCCACTGAAAGAGGACTGGATAAAAAAAAAATGTGGTGCATATACACGATGGAATATTGCACAGCCATAAAGAAGGACAAAATTACGAACTTCACACAACTTGGATGGACTTAAAGGCTATAATACTGCATGATCTATCCCAGCAACAAAGAACTGAGTATCACATGTTCTCACTCATAAGAGGACCTTGAACAACTTCATAATACTATATGAAAAAATTAGCAGTAGTGGGAAACTGCCAGGGTAGGGTGAGGGCAGGATTGGCAGTAGTGGGAAACGGCCACGGAAGGGCAGTGGCAGGATTCGCAGAAGTGGGAAACTGCCAGGGGAGGATGGGGCACAACTCATCAACAAGGGTACCTGCATAATGAACATTTGTATAACTAACCCTGAATTGTACCCCACATATTTAAAATAGATATTTTTTTAAAAAACAGCAGAAACCTGGATGTTAAATCCACATATATCATAACAGGAAGTTGAGAGAATGTTTAAAATGATAAATTATGACATAGTGGTGTTTATAAATCAAAGAAACCAGTTAAAAGTTTCTACTTCTGAAAGGGTGAGGCAATGGTTGCTGACTTTCATCTATGCCCATTGATATTCTATTATACTCTTTTATTTCTTAGTGTGATATATTACTTTGACAGTAAAACAGTTAAATTAAGAAAATGTGCTTAGATAAAAATCTTTAAGTTTTATCTATCTATTGCATGCCTGAACATGCTCGAGTAGAGCCAATCCTAAAAACACACCTACTCTCAAGCCTGAATCCCACTCAGTGATCACTGTATGGCATTTCTTCCTTCTAATATGACATTGCTAAAAAAGAAAAGCAGTCTATCGTAATTGTCTCTGCTTCCTGTCTTAGTCACTCCTCAACCCATTATACTCTGCTTTCCATTTATCACTTTGTGCATCTCCTTTGGAAAATATTATCAAGAGCAGCCTAATCACAAGACAAGGGTCTCCTTCCAGCTGTGAACGTAAACATTATAACCTCAAAATGCTTACTCAGGCCTAGTTGAAATGAAAAGAAATTCCAGGTTATGATGGTATTGAGAAGTCCTCAGATGTTTGTACTTAGAAAAGGAAAAGTACTGTGCTATTGCTTTGGCCCTTGTTTATGAACAGAAATCCAGAGACACAGAAAATATTTGTACTCTGGTGACTGCACAGGAAAGTGAACTGAAAGCACCACTGGGACAGTAATCAAATGAGACACAAATTTTACTTAAGTTTAAATCTATAGGTACAACATTTCTTAGTATCATGAATTACAGTTTCTTCCTTTAGAGTTTACAGAAACTCTCTAAGAGAATAACTAATAACAATGAAGTAGTTGGTGTTTGATCTCCCCAAACTTATGATATTTGCAATACATATTTGTTGCATAAAATTGTACTTGGTCACTTAATCTATAGAATACTTTTGTTAATAAAAATCAATTTGTTCACTTGATTTTTAAATTAACTTAACAGATTTGTATTGATTAACCTGCAAATATAATACTAGGTAGGTTAACTTGTTAGAAAACAATTTGTCATAAGCTTATTCCTTGTAAACTCCTTAGATTAAGGAATATGGTTGGCCTTCCATGTTCTCAGATTCTGCATTTATGGATTCAACCAACTGGGAATAGAAAATGTTTGAAAAATACAACAACAAAAAAGAATACAGATAAAAACCAATACATTATAACCACAATTTGCATAGCATTTACAATGTATTGGGAATTATTAATAATCTTGAGATGATTCAAAGTACATGAGAGAATGTGTGTAGGCTATATGCAAATACTACACTATTTTATACATGGGACTTGTGCATCTATGGATTTTGATATATCCTCAGGGGTGGGGGCTGGTGTATAGGAGTGGTCCTGGAAGCAATTTCCTGAGGATACCAAGGGATGACTGTAGTTTTAAAGATTCTAACCGAAGCACATTTTGAAGTCTTGTTCTTTTATGCCATCTAACCATTCCCCTTGGTCTCCATGACACCATTGCTTCCTGAATTTTTCTATACCCTGACTCTATTTTGTGGTTGTTATTTCTCAACCTCGCCCTCAAGTGGTGATAATTCACCTCCAACCTCATTCTCACTTTGCATGTTCTCCCTAGGTAATTCCATTTCACATCTTTTCCTTGGATGAATTCCAAATCGAAATCTTGCGTTAATACCCCTTTCTTGAGCTCCAGAATGTTTTCCATTGCTAAGGTGTATTTTCACTTTTGCCCTTGCACTGGCCCTTTAAACACAGAATCCTTAGCATAAGAATCATAATCTCCATCTATTTCTCTTCCTGTCTTTCCTATGAAGAAATTTCAGAACCATTTTCTGTCACCTTCCTCATTCAATACATTCAGATGGTTGCCACGTTCTTATGAATTCCATGTCTGAATCAACTTTTAGGTACATCCCTCCTTTCGACCCCACTGCATCATCCATGTAATAGACCTATCATTGCTGCTATCTAACCTAGCTGGTTTGCCTGATGCTATTCCTCTGTCCTACAACGCATCCATTACTGGATGTCTTTGAAAAATAAAGATCTGAACACTCCCTCAACTACTTATACTTTTATGCAGTCCACAAAGTATAGTTTCTGTTACATGATCTAAAAAGTCATTCGAAACTTGTCTGCTACCCTTTTTTAAAAAATCATCCCACACTTAATTGATTCTCAGGTACAATGTACTACTTGCTATTTCCAAGCATACAAAATATCTTCATACACCCATGCCTTTCTTCATGCCCTTGGCCTGAAATGCCTTGTATTCCCTTTGCTTCAGATCCTTAATAGAGTGGAGTTCCAATCCCAGTTCTGCTTCTTATGCGCCATGTATTTTGGAAAAGATGATTAACATCTTAACCCACTTCCTACCTTGCCTGTATAACTGCTTTTTAAAATTTCTCTTACCGTCATAATGTACATTCAATGGAGAATATACTGTGAGTTTAGCATTGCTCCTGGCAATAATTGTGAAGCTGCCTATACAAAATGAATAAAAGTTCACAAGGTTAGAATGGTGATGGGTATGAATTCTGTTAGGATATAAGCACAGCTAAATCATAAGGTTCGCCTTTCCTCCCTCCAGTCATATCCTAACTCCCAGGGCTGCCTGCGAGATTAATGAATTTGTTTTTCTATTGAAGAACAACTGGCTGTAGGGCATGCCAACCTCCTTGAAGGTATCTGGAAATTTAATTGGCCAAAGGACATGAGTAGCTTTGATCACGAGGGATTCCTCCTCCTGTATCCATTGTCTACAAGATTGATAACTTCTTAATTGTTCCTATAGATAATATAAACCTAAGACAGTGTTTGTGATGTTTTCCAGACTCTACATTCTAGTAGATCACTGGATTCCAATCAATCCCATGAGCCCCACCCAGAAACTGAATTGATGTACAAAGACAATCTGGACACCTCTGTGCTGATTGTTCACCAACCAATCAGCAGTCTCAATTCCCTAGCCCCCTGCCCACCAAATTACTCTTAAAAACCCTAGCTTCTGAGTTCTTGGGGAGGCAGATTTGAGAAAAATCTTTGGTTCTCCTGGCTTAGCTGCTTTAAACCCTTTCCCTAACGTCACAGCTGCTGTCTTACTCTTGGCTTCTGGGCAGCAGGCATAAAACCTGGTCAGAGCCGGGCTCAGTGGCTCAGCCTGTAATCCCGCGCCTTTGGGAGGCTGAGGTGAGTGGATTGCCTGAGCCCGCGGGTTCGAGACCCGCCTGGGCAACTTGGCGAGACCTCATCTCTACAATAAATCAAAAAATTAGCCGGTCGTGGTAGCGCGCGCCTGTAATTCCAGCTACTCGGAAGGCTGAGGCAGAAGGATCACCGGAGCCCAGCAGGAGAGGCTGCGGTGGCCGGCAGCAGCCACTGTACTCCAGTCTGGGTGACAGAGTGAGACTCCAACTCAAAAAAAAAAAAAAAACCTGGTCAGGTTGTAGTAACTGTTCCTTTACCTTGAATTATACTACAGAAGCTTAATTCTTAAACACTTAATGAACTCTAAGTTGTCTGGGAATTTTTGCTCATGTGTATTTAAAGTCTCTCAAAAGAGAAAGATCTTGACCTTAAAGTATTACAAGGTCTATATGACTATCAGTTAACCAATTTAAACAGTGTTAAGTTGACCACATTAGTGATAAATTTAAGTGATTCAGGCCATGATTCAAATTCCAGTTTTGCATGCTCACACTTAAATGAGTGTTATTTCACAATTATAAACTGGGACTTATTTGTTAGTATTATTTTAATTTTCTAAAGTGTTTTTTTCTAGTTTTTATTTTGCAAGTGTTCATATATGTACTTTTCATATTAATTCACACCACACAATAGGAATCCCTACTGCAACTGCTCACATTCACTAGAATCATTTACTAGCTTCGTGTTCTTGGTCAACCACCTTTACCTCTCTGAGTCTCAATTTCTTCATTCTGTAAACCAGGTCTATCATAAGAATCCAACTAAATAATAAATGTAAAGCAGGTGTTCATAAATGTTAACTTCTGTGATTAGTGATATGCTATCTACTATAGATTACAAGCTCCCTGAGAACAAGGATGACTTCATTTGTCTTTGTATCTTCAGCCTTGTGTTTGGTAAATAGTTTTTATGAATTCAGAAATATCAGTGAGATAGAAATTAAAGCCTATTTTAAAATTTGCCATCATCTTTCTGAAGTAGAATTTTGGCAGGATTAGTTTTCTAGGATAAACAAGGCTAACTTTTCAAGATTGGTAGCTGAAACAGTTTCTCTAGACAGGTGAATAGCCTAGTTTTCTGAGCTCCCACAGAAAAAAACAAGATGTGGTTGAGAAATGATTAGAGCCAGCTAGAATCAAGATGGCAACTAATTTGCCTGCTACCCCACCTTGCCCCTCATTATACGCTCATTTTATAACACCTTAGCATACTAGTAAACACACTCTCCAGTGCAATGACAGTTCCAACTCTGCCCACTTATAGTAATAAACTAGGTGGACCCCCAGTTCTTAGAAATTTCCACATCTTTCCCAGGAAATCCATGATTATTCCACCCCTTGCTTAGCATGTACTCAAGAGGCAATTATAAAAATAAAACCTCAGTGATGTATGGTTGCTGTTCTTCCTATAACCAGCCCAAGTCGCTCTGCCTATGGAACATTCTGCTCTCTGTCATTCTGATAAACTTACTTTCATTTTCCAACTGAGACCCCAGCAATGTACAGGGGCTGCTCTGCCTATATTGTAGTTTCCTTTCTGTTTCTCTTTTCTTTTAATAAACTTACTTTCGCTTTCCTTTGGTGGCTTACTTTTGAATTCTTTCCAGCACAAAGCCAAGAATCTACATAGCCTCTTGGGTGAGATTTCACTTTGGGGTCCCCCATCCTTTGTCATCTTTACTGAGCTTTCTTATATGTGACTTAATATGAAAAGTAAAACTTAATACATCTATAATTACGTGGAATCAAACTGACAGTATCTCTGTTTTTCTCATTTTATATTTTGAAACAAAGGGCTAGAACTGGGAATATTTTTCTCAATCAGAAAATAGCAATACTTCAAAAACAAAACAAAACAAAAAGCTGAATTAGACCATTTCCAAACCATTCTCTAAAGGTGTAGTAGACTAGGGGGAAAATCCTCCACTTTTTTGCCTTAAATATCAAGGAAAGCACTAAAGAGAGATAGAAACCACACCACAGGCAGGGGTTGTGGGTAGATGTGGGGAGAGCCCAGAGAGGTTTAAAATATTTCCTTGCCATGGTGATGCTGGAGATTGTGTCTGTGTGTGTGTGGGGGGGGGTTGTATATGTGTGTATTTCTCTTTCTGTGACAATATGTGTGGGGTTCAATTTCTCTCAGTTCTTCCTTCTCCCAGCCTTTTCTTTGCGGAAAATTGGAGAAAGGCACTTTTAAATACTGGGACTGATTTAACAGTTGTGAACATAGGAACTATGATGCAAATAGGAAAAAGTTTAAAGAAGTTAGATTTAATTGTTAACTAGGCTCCACTGAGTAAGAAGAACACTGTAACAGAAAGTCACTATCAGAAAATGTTTAGTTCCTAGAACACAGCAGACATCAATAATCTGAGATTAGACTAAAATTTACCTGCAGTTATCTACAGAGAGGGACCAAAAAGCTTCATGCTTATGATTATCATAGAAACAATGTAGTCAAATAGGTTTTAATATATTTATACAATAAGTATCATAACAGATAATTATGCTAAAATATCACTTAGATTCCTAATAGTTAATACACAGTAAGGTCTTAAATTTAAAATGCTTTTGAAATAATTTTGAAATAGATTAAACAAACAAAAAAATCTAAACACTTAAAATTTTAGAGTTGGGAGGTTTTTCAGATGTTAATTAATCCAATCCACCTAGTAATAGATTCTATTTTAATCAGCTCTCAACCACACAAATATATCATACTAGCTTCATAAAACACAAAAGAATATGGTGTGGGGGAATACTGACACAGACGATCTTTGGTATACTGTACCTGTGTTTTTCTTACACAAGAGATCGGTCTTCATCTATGCAGTAGAAATAGCATGACTCAGAATCAGAATACCTACGTGCAAATCCAAGTTTGATCCTCAAATTGTTCTGTGATCCTGAGCAAGCCACTGTATGTCTCATTTACTATTGTCTCATTAGTAAATAAGATAGTGCTCATCTTAACATCCTCGTCAGGTAGTTGTGAGGATTAAATAATATATTGTATGGACAAGGCCTTTTGGAAAAATACAAAAATACAATACCTATATAAAGCCTACTAAAATGGACAAAAAGAGAGCCAGGGCTCTTTTGAACCACAGGCTGCCCAACCACTACTCTAGAGACAAATAAGAAGAATAGTTTCTTGTGCCCAAAAAACAGGGATTATCTTTTGGAGAGCAGGCCCCTTGTAGTACAGCTTCTCCCCCGCTCCTCAGGTAAGTGTTCTAGGAATCCATCAACATCTGTATACCGGCTAGTTTTGCTGCAAGTGGCTGCATTTGATTTCAGTGAATCAGCGAATTTTCTTTTGGAGATTCTTTCAACATGTTTGCCCATTTCATGATGAGTGATTTACAAGTGCGTCTGCCCTCGCCATGCTAAGTGCTCAGCTGTTTTTGACCAAAATTGGCATGACTCCCATGTTCCATCCTCCCTATTCACCTGATCTCCCCCCAGGTGACTTTTTTTGGTTTGTTTCCCTGGATGAAAAAAGTCCTAAGGGAAATGTTTGCCGATGGAAAAGAGGTGAAACAAAAAACAGCAGAAGCACTAAAAGACATCCAAATGGATGATTTCAAAAACTGTTCTGAGTAGTGAAAAAAGCATCTCCATAGCTGTATTGCATCAAATGGAGAGTACATTGAAGGTGACTGAACATGTAAAAAAAAAAATACACAATTTTAAAATAAATAAATTCTGGGTTTTTAAAAAAAATACAAAAGAGGATCATAAGTTAGCTCAAAGGGAAAACACATGTTATAACTAAGTTTAGGAAGTCATGCCCAAAGCAACAATATTGTCAGAAAGCAAGCAGAATAAGTGGATTAAGAGGATCCAAATCCTGGACAAACCTGTAGAAGCTGATGAACTCATAATCTAGAATCGCATTGGTTGTTAGCGTCCCACTCAGTGCGTCGATCTGGAATGCTTCCTCTTGGTTGCCAGAAAGAATAGAATATTCAATTAGGCCGTTCAACCCACTGTCCAGGTCGGTGGCAAAAACCTGTGAGGAATAAGCTCTTTTATTATACAACATTTATTCTGCTATGTGGGTTAAGGCTGTTTGTCAGAGAAATGCATTATGAAAGAATCAGATTGTCAAATATATTTTAAAAGCAATGATCAAAAGAATATCATCAGATAGCTGAAACTTACATTTATTTTCTGCATATGCAACCAAAGTATTTCCAAATAGTTTTCAGTAAGAGTGGCACATTTTTTAAGCTATAATTTTATGCAATAAAAAGAATTATTCAAAAAAATCTAATTTGCTGGAATCAAAGATTTCCAGCAGTGTATATGGATTCATGCTAGCACAAGAAAAGGAAAGAAATGCTACAGGAAATCTCCACATAGTGAATGATAGTTTTTTCATTTGTCCTTTTTTCTGCTTAAAGTATTGCCTATAAAATAAGACAGTTGTGAGCGCTTTTATATTGTATTTAAAGTATCACTCTTAAAGTTTCTTTAATAAATAAAACAAAGCCTGGATTTAGTACTAACAAATTTAGATCCTGATCATGTATTTGATGAGTTATCAAAGCGGTGTTGAAGATAAAACAAAAGTTTTACATCATTCTCCATTGTTCTGCATTAGATTATAATCACTAAACCAATTATGTTAGTGGATTTAAGATATTGTTTAGGATCCAGTTGGCAGATTAATCATATTTTTAAAAATATTCTCTATGCCCCTCACCTCAGGCTGAGCTCACATCCCGCATCATCTCTCTCCTGGGCTACTTTATTAATGGATGGCCACGTGAGTTTTTCCTTCTAACTTTCTACTTTCTCAATCTATCCTTCAATTTTTGCCAGGATTCTCAGGGGATGCCGAATGGCCTAAGTGGAGCATCCTGGGCCTCATCAGGAGGGCACACAAGCTGGTTCCTTGGTACAGAAAGGCAGCAAGACACAGTTTCCTTTGGTCTGCATCTGGGGACAAATATAGTCACTCTGTCCCATGGAGCTGTACATTTAAAAGTGTTTCCAAAGGTATATCTGGATGGGGTTAGTGTTTAGGGTGTTGGTAACACATATCCGCTAGGGCTAACTTCACCAGGGCGGAAATGCATTGAGAGATAGTACCCAGTGAATCCAGGAACACAAGCAACTCTGGGGAATCTAAGGCACAGCTTTGTTGTTATCAAGATGGCTCAGCTCTAATGTGCCGCTGTCTAGGTGTCCCCTCAACCAAGATTCAAATTTCAGGGAGACAAAGTCTGTCTGGACAAAGCAGTTCACAGCAGCTCTGGTGGGGTGGAGGTGGGACGTGGGTCAATACTTTGACAATACCGCCAGGACTGCATTGGATAGAGGAAGGTCAAATGCTCCAAGGAAGTTTGTGGGACCGTAACTAAAATGAGGTGGTATGAACAGTGTGGTGTCAAGGACAGGAAGTAACCACCATAATCCAGAGCTCTCGCCATTTCTAATTTTTCTGAATAGGACACAGGAGAAGGTCATTACTAGCTTCCTGGAAACTACATGGTCTAAAAATGAGAAGGACAAAGTTCATGTATCTGTCCCTGACTCAGCCTCCTAGAAGTCTGCCATAACTTGAAACACTAGTGGGTCAGGCTGTCTCCCACTTATTCCATCTAAGAAGTCTACCTCCACCCAGGTTGGCTTGTGGAACAGAGAAGTACAATGTGGTAAGCCCCAGGGTGGGGATTCTCTTATGACAGAGTAGCATTGGAGGTATATGCCATCCCCACTGAATGACATCACTGGGCATGTACGATAAAGATTGGAGAAGCGAATGTCCTCTCTTTCTTCTTGAACATCTCAGTTATGGCTGAAACCAGGGTAAAGACACAGCACATCTGCAGCAAACTGGGGTCTAAAGCCATCAGGTTATTATAATAACAACTAAGTCTGCAATCATAGCCTAGGAGATCCCAGGTATCCTGCACCACGTGGGAAAAGGAGCTAAAATTCCAAAGCAGCTGAGACTCTACTGGTCTTGTTTGCACCACTAGATGGGATCATGTGCATCAGGAATTAGACGTGAAGTAAAAGAAAGATGTCTTGCTATATATTCAGTTGGAGGTGGCCACACAGTAAAGAAATGCTGGAGGTCTTTTCCAAAAAGAGTTCAAACATGCCATGCAAATGCCTAGCCCCACCTAGCCCAGAGAGAAGGGGCTGTAATAAGCATGAAGACCTGGTTACAGCAATGGCAATCTAGAGGCCAAAAGGAATTTCCCACTCTGTGGCTAATTTTGGCTAGAAGGCAGTTTCATGCTGATTTCCTTTACAGGGATACAGAAGGTCCAGTTTAACAACTATAAGAGTCTCAATTTAATGGCAAAGGGAAAGGCAAAAACAGCACTTGTTCTGCCCTGAGGCTGGTAGGGAAACTATCAAGGATGAGTGGATTTTAGAGCTTGAACATAACTGCCACATGAACAGATTCTCTTGTTTAGGACTTGGGTTATTTACTGAGATGAGGCTAGTCCTGAAAACAGCAGATCTGTCCACACACTGGTTCACCCTTGAAGACAGAGAGCAGATATCATTCTTCTGTGAAGCCTTACACTTTTCATTCAGGGAGAGTCCTACACTTTTCATCCAGGGAGTGTGTGTCTGTCTCCTCTTTTCTCTTAGGACACTAGACGCATACTTCTATTATAACATTAATTACAATACGTTTAAGTTATATACTTTTATTTCTGGTTTCTCCATTAAATTATATACATTTATAAGGATAGTCATTTTTTGTGCCCCTACATAGTCCCTACTAGTGCTCAAGAGTCTGTAGAGAAAGCAGGTATCCATAAATGACTACTGAATGAATAAAGAGGTAAACTGAATGCAGGTTTTCAGATTTCCTTCAATCTAAGATTTATCCAATTCAACAAACATTGACCATGCCCAGGAAGATTTAATTGGTGGGTTGGACATAGGTCTTAGATGTTTTGATGTACATTGATTGATGATGATTCTCTCTCTCTCTCTCTCTCTCTCTCTCACAGACACACACACACACACACATACACATACAGAAACGTATTTGTTACCTGTATGACATGAGCATTGTAGAACTCTCCCTCAGACACTGATGCTTGGTAAACACTTTGCTCAAAGCATGGGGAGTTGTCATTCACATCCTGTATCAACACAGCCACTCTGCTGTAGGCTCTGTGCCCATTACTTTCAGCTAAAATGATGAGTTGCACCTCATTTCTGACTTCAAAATCAAGAAACTTGGGTTCTTTCACAGTGAGTTGTCCTATTTGTATTTCCAAGGCAAAAATAAAAAGAAAATGATGTTGTAGTTATCTTTTAAAAGTCACCTTGACCTCATACACTCACATGCCACCTACCTATCCCTCAAAAGCCTCCCATTGGCTGGCCTCCCTTCCCCACTGTCTGGAATCATCATGAAAACATTGGGATATTACAGATATTTGCAGGGTTCAAACATGTAGCGGGAAAGAAACTATGAAGTGTCTGAAATCTGGGAGCTGTATCTTAAGTTGTCCTGCTCTCTGCATATTTAGCCCATGGCCATGTCTGGAAAGTCTATCAATCAATTATCGCTGGATTCCACCTCTCACCCCACTGCTGCTGCCCTCCTCTAAGCCAACAGCATTTCCCACCTTGTCCTCTGCACTAGTCACGTAACTGGTCTCCTCTCAATTTAGTTTCCACTCTGAATTTTTACAAATGATGCTGTTGTTCTGCCTAAAACCCTTCCGTGGTCACAACAGATGTCTGTTCCTTGAACTCTCATTCAAGAGTCGCCATGCATGTGCTTCCATCTGCTGGACAGCCCTCACATCTGTCCTTCCTCAGAGGTATTTCAGACTACCCATGCTTGTACCATCACTACACCAGACCCCATCGGATTCCCACAAAGCACATGGTTTCCAGGCAGCCATATTGTCACCTGGTTTACCTGTTTTGGTCCTATTATTTTTCTTGGCATATAGGCTCCACAAGGTGAGGACCCTTACCTATCTGTTTCACACCGTCATATCCCAATATCTAGCTCAGGGTCTGGCTTACAGGTGGTGCCCAATAATACTTTAAGCCCTCATATAAAAAGCAGAACCAGGTCAGGGAAGTGGACTTTTAGGGATGATGTCATGCTCAAGTACCCTCTCACCACCAGATTAAGAAACTTACTCCCTTCATATAATTTTCTTCTCTGTTTTTTTCCTCTACTTTCCAACAAAATATATGACTCAATTTATTATTATTTCCTTGGCTTCACTGTTCAACAATCCCATCGGATACAGATTTGCTGAATGAGCACTGATTTGGAGTTAGAGAAACCTGTAACCAAGCATAAATCCTAGGCTTCTCTAATTTAGGTCAACAACCTGGCTCCATTGCCTACTAATTTTGTGACCTAGAGGGAGTTATTCAGGTTTCATAACAATGACATCATAGGGTGGCTGCAAGAAGCAAGTGACATGATGTACTTGGAATGTTTCTTTGTAGTAGCTTGTAGATTCCATGATGTTTTGCCCATGTGCCCATGTTTGTCTGCTCCCACATCATCACATAAAGATGTAATATTTTTGTGAACTCCGAATTTAGAAAGAGATAATGTAATAGCCATGGGCTATTAGAAGTTATCTATCATAGAAACAAAGAACTGAGTACCACATGTTCTCACTCATAAGCAGACCTTGAACAACTATTGTAATACTATAAGAAAGGAATTGGCAGTAGTGGGAAACTGCCAGGGGAGGGTGGGGGCAAAATCGGCAGTAGTGGAAAACTGTCAGAGGATGGGGGGCACACCTCATCAACTAGGGCACTTGCATAATGAACATTTGTATACCTAACCCTGGATTTTATCCCATATATTAAAAATAAGAGATTTTTAAAAAGAAGAAGTTTAATCTTCTGGTGAAATAATCTGTAGTTTCTGGATACATGGCCTAGAAACTGTAGTTCTTACAACTTTATCTGAACCAGCTTCCCCAGATCACCAACCTCATCCAAAAAACTTCAGGCCATTCGGTACCTACTTGCAGTCTAGTGTGAATCATATTCTGTTCTAATAATCTACCCTTGGGATTAAGTGTTTTGGGGGAGATTTACAAATTGTATTCTGTTAAGAAAAAGAAATTTATATTCTATATTAAGAACTCACTGAACTACCAGATTTAAAACTTCATAAGCTCACTATCACTTTTTGACATCACATTTATTTATCAATTTAGTACTAGAACCAAATTACTTTTACAAACCACAGTTTGGTTGTGGCCAACACCCCTCACAGAAAATTTAGAGTAGCTCTAACTTTTGTCAGCTGAAGAATCATTAAGGTGTATTTTGATTTGCTGGTGTTGAAAGAAGTTGGTCTTCAGAACCTCTGTGAAATAAGGGCTGATTTCCACACCCCCAAATGGCCCAGGAGCCCGTCTGAGGTGGGTCCAAAGCTCTCACTGGGATCTCTGCCTCCACCACACAGAGCACTCGGCTGGCTATCATGTTCTGTTACTGTTTGTAAAGGAAAAATAAAATAGAAATGCAACACCAAATTGCCAATGTCACTTAGTAGAAAGTGTGCCAATTATAGTGCAGATCAAAGTGGATTGTTTAATAAAAGGCTTGTGTTTAGGCTTTGATAATTGGAATTTTGCACTTGGAATGGATCTATGGGACTAATGCTTTCCTTGCTTGGTTTTTATTTTTGGCGTAATAACTGGCATATGCTGTGAAAGTCGTGCAAGTAGAAAAGACAATAACTAGTCTGTGGGATGATTCAAGGTTGGCACACCTACTATAGTCACATTTTTCCTTGGATGATAATGTGTATTTTTCTCAAAGACATCAAAGATGTACTGTCATCAGCGAGATGAAAGCACTACTGGGCTCTGTCTTATCATATGGGCAGAAACTCACATTTTCCTTAGAGTAAGAAGCCTCATAAATACCAACTTCACATTTGTGCTGTTATGTTAGTGTGCCAGTTATATAATAACTTGAGAACAAAATAGTAGTAACATAATTCCTTATAATATATGAATGTATGTAGCTTTTGGCAAATATAAATACACATCAAAATGAGATTAAGATTCTTCAAATGCTACACCTTTGATAATATAATCAGTCAATCACACACTGTATACATGCATCTGCACAAATCCAAAGCAGAATGTGATAAATATTTATGTTATTCGGTAGCTTTTAAACTCTCTCCTTCTAAAACTATGTATTTGAAATAGTGAGAGTTTGATCAGTTTTGTTTTGTGTCACTCTGGTGCCACCATTTGTTATTTACATAAACAATCTAAGTCAAGCTTCAAAATTCCTGCTGGTTTAGACAGCAAGTAATAGATATTTTTAATCTAAGGTGGCATGAAATTTAAACACAAAAGTTACCCTTTAGTTTGTAACTATGAAACAGAGTGCAAACTGGTATAAATAGAAAGAAAAAGCAGTTCTCATCAGAGGTCTATTTTATCATAATGTATTAAACCAATAACTAATAAAATAATTACCTCACATTTTTATTCTTAAGAAAAGTGACCAAAATTAAGTAATATTGATCCTAGAGATCAATATTATTGATGCATCATGCATACTAGTTTTCTATTTTAACTAGTCCATGGTTTAAAATGTACACATTCTGAAAAGCTATTAGGCATTTTTAGGCACTGGTTAAATGATAATGAGTCAAGCACATCATGGAAGATGCATTTAATATCATAATCAGCATTTTTTTTTAAAAGGTTATTTGACAACAGTATGGTAAAGTATATACTTGAACAATCCTCATGATACAAACAACTAAAAGGCTTGGTAAATTACATATGCATATAACATATATATGCATGCATGTATATGTATTAAAATGCATTATTGGGTTGGTATAGTTGTAAGGATTTCTCAGAAGACATAAAGAAATGGAAACAACAATCCTGGGAGATTTGCAAGTTCTAAAAACCATTTTTTGTCCCCAAGGTTTCTACCACAACCTTCTACCTTGGTAATCATTTCTGATAGTTGCACAAAGAATTGAAAACAAGAAAAAAGAGCACATAAAAGGTGAAGTGGGTAACAGGAAAAACCAGTGTAAAGCTGGAAACCCAAAGGCTACATACATTCCAAATGAGTGATCAATGTGAAAACAAACAACAAACAAACGAAACTGAAACTAAGGCAGAACCAGCAGTGTGGACATTGCTGAAGCTTGCTAAAGTGTTTTGAATTGCATAGATATTAAAGGACAAAATTGTGGAATACAATCCATAGATGGAATGCAACATAAAAGTCATCCATATGATCACAAAATAATTACAGTCTCTACAGAAACACTTTGATGAGTTAAAAAGAAAGAAACAAGTTCTGATTACAATGTTCTTTCAGGAGGTTTAGGTCAAAAAACAATCAATTCTCAAAGATTCCCCATCATCAACATTGTCTGCCTCTGACATCCAACCATTGATATCACCTTGGCTCAATGATCCAGGATCAACCAAAGCAGATGATCCTCCTTCATCTGATACACAGAAACATGTTTTTTTTTTTCACCTTAGGGTTGGCTAGAAAGAAGAAGAAATATCTTCTAATCAACCTTTGTGTAAAGCAGTGTGGCATTTTCTCAAAGAACTAAAAGTTGGGCTTCCATATGATCCAGTCATTCCACTTCTGGGAATATACCCAGAGGAATATAAATTGCTCTACCAAAAAGACACCTGCACACATTTGTTCATTGCAGCACTAGTCGCAATAGCAAAAACATGGAACTAATTCAGATGCCCATTGAAAGTGGATTGGATAAAGAAAATGCGGTACATATACACAATGGAATATTATGTAGCCATCAACTAGAACAAAACCATGCCCTTCACAGCAACATGGATGCAGCTGGAGACCATCATACAAAGTGAACCATCACAGAAACAAAAAACTGAACACCACATGTTCTCACTCATAAGTGGGCCCTGATTACTGGACACATAAGCACAAGGATGGAACCGGCAGAAGCAGACACTGCTAGGGAAGGGAGGGAGGGAGAAGGGATAAAGGAGCACATGGCAACATACTGGGTACCAGGTCCACTATCAGGGAAGAGAGGGCTAGCTAGAAGCCCAAACCTCACCTGCACACAATTATGTAACAAATCCTCACATGTACCCCACAAATCTAACATTAAAGAAAGAAAAAAATATCTTCTGAGAATGTATTAGTTTAATCCTGGGTTTATGGTAACCATAATACCATAATTAGTTGTAAATTGAAAACTCTTAAGGATTAAATTTAAATTAGTTTCTCTCTGATGCTGACCCTAGGTGAATTGCAGAAAATAAAGCAAATCCTCTCTAAGGGACAAAAATTCAACCCAGTCTTCAAAGAACCCTCAAAGAAAAAGTTTCCAGAACAATGAGGAAAAAACAACAACAATGAGCACAAAAATCATAGAAAAATCAAGGCACCATAAATGACAGCAAGCCAAACCACAGATGGAAGATGGTCAATGGTTGAGGATTCTCAAGAGTTGAAGGCTTTTTTTGCCCAAATCTTTTGCAAGGACATTGCAATCAGAAGTTGTCTCTTTCTCTTTAACTCATCAAAGTGTTGCTGCAGAGGCTGTAATACTTCTGTGATCACACAGGTGACTTCAATGCTGTACTCTATTCATGGATTGTATTCAGAATTTTGTCCTTTAACATTTGTGCAATTAGAAACACTTAAATTTCAGGGATGTCCACCTTACTGGTTTACCTTCAGCTTCTTCCTCATCTTCCTCTTCCTCTGTAGATGACTCAACAAGTTCTTCCAATTTCTCTTTGGTTAACGTTTTTTAATAGCCTTCAATATGTTCTTCCATTTCCTTATCAAGCAAGTCAGCAAATCCTTCTCCACCAACTTGTCTCACTGTGTGAATGATTTTTGTAATTTTCCATCAATCCCTGGAAGCCTTTAAAATCATTCATGACTTCACTCTAGAAGTTTTTTCCAGCAAGCATTTACAGTTTCTGGTTTTAATTCATCCACTTTGCCACTTTGATGAATGTTACTGCGTCAGCAATACTGAATGATTTCCAGCACTACGTTATGTCCAGATTATGGTTTTCATTAATTAATTGCTGATTGAATGCAATCAAATATCATGCAAGTGTATAGCCTTGACAAACAAAATGATAACCTGGTCAAGGGGCTGAATCAATGAGCTTGTATTTAAAGGTAAAAATACAATCTGACCTTATTTTCATTTTCATGGCAAATAGATTCAGGATGCCCAAGTGCATTGCCTATTGTTAACAGGACTTTAAATTCCAACCTTTCCTCTTCCAGGTATTTTTTTCATTCCTAGTATGAGGCATTGTTGGAACAATTTTATAAATAAGATGGCTGTCACCCATGTTTTCTGATCATGTTAGCAGAACACAGGCAGTAAATTTTTGGTTTTGATTTTGAGAGCACATGAGGTCTTCACTCTGTACACTATGCCTGGCTTTATCATATGCCCTGAATCATTGCCACATATTACCAGGATTCATCTGTCCTTCCATGTTTCATACCTTGATGCCTCCATTGTACTTTTATGGATTTAGGTTCTATTGGGCATGTTCTTTCAGAAAAGCACAGTTTCACTACAATTAAATATTTGCTGTAGGTGATTTTCTTTCTCCTTATCAACTTTTCTGACCCTGGCAGCAATATAGCAGCAACTTCTTTTTTGGCAGTTGTGGCCTCTCCAGTATTTTTTTTATTTTTCAGCCCAAATCTATTCGTGAATCCTTGTGACCATTCCTTGCTTGCAGTAAATAGCTTAATGTCACTCATTTAGGGAATCTCTTGCTAAAGCCTTCCTACAGGCTCAGTAGTTTCTGGTGCAACATGCCACCTTCAATCTGAACATGTTTTCATTTTAACGTGTTCATGTTTTCTGTCTTTCCCATCTTACCTAAGCACAATCATGCACTATGGCTATGACTTTTGCAGCCTGAGGTGTGACAGCAAACTAGCACAAATTTCTTTTTTTCTTCTTTACAATTTCATGGATAGAAGATTCATTCTTACCATAGGTCTTAGCAACCTCAGCATACAATACTTTCTCTTTCCTTATTAAATGGTAAACTTTCACCTTTTCACTTCAAAGAAGTACTTTACAGCTTATCTTTGGTATATCTGAACTGCCAGCATCACTATCCTTGCACTTTGGGGCCAACATTAAATAAAATAAGGGTGACTTAAACACAAGCCCTGTGATATGTGACAGTCAATGCAACATGGAGATGCTGGACAATGGAAGGATTCACCTCAGGAAGGGACCGAGCAGGGCAGTGTGAGATGTTATCACCCTACTCAGATCAGAGACCAACTTAAAACTTATGAATTGTTTATTTCTGGAATTTCCCGTTTAATATTTTCGGACCATGGTTGATCATAGGTAACTGAGTCTGGGGAAGGTGAAACTACAGAATTGAGAGGATTATAGTCACATCTCATTTCTAAATATGGGTGGCTAGTACACGGGTTTTTATTTTACTACTATCCATTAAACAGTCATATACATTTTA
The DNA here is from genome assembly GCF_000164805.1 of Carlito syrichta. Taxonomy (NCBI): domain Eukaryota; kingdom Metazoa; phylum Chordata; class Mammalia; order Primates; family Tarsiidae; genus Carlito; species Carlito syrichta. The sequence goes on along the minus strand of NW_007252781.1, from coordinate 444,873 downwards.
ATGTACCATCTTATATATTTTTACCAAAAATTTTAAAAGAAATTCAACATAAATAATTACTTCATAAAAAAAGATATTTTGGTAGATAAGATTGATGCTACGAAAATTTTGTCTGCATTTTTTTTTTTTTTTGAGTTGGAATCTCACTCTGTCACCCAGACTGGAGTGCAGTGGCCACTCCTGGCCACCGCAGCCTCGACCTGCTGGGCTCTGGCCATCCTTCCGCCTCAGCCTTCCAAGTAGTTGGAACTACAGGCACGCGCTACCACGCCCGGCTGATTTTTTTGATTTTATTGTAGAGATGAGGTCTCGCTGCCCAGGCGGGTCTCGAACCCGCGGGCTCAGGCAATCCACTCACCTCAGCCTCCCAAAGGCGCGGGATTACAGGCTGAGCCACCAAGCCTGGCTGTCTGCATTTTAATGAGGGATTCTAGAAAAAAAATGGCCAGGCCTACATATTATAAGTGTAGTGGCAGAAGAATTTGGATAGTAGGGAAAATATGTGAACTCTGCTACTCTTTTTTCTTCTTAAACATTCTAACCTCAGCTCCTTTCTCAGAACCCTCAGGCACCTGGACCGCAAGAACTTAAGACTTGGTAATGTTTACAGATGACCCTTTTGCCAACAGACTTCTGCACAGTCCTTTATCCTAACAATGGGGTGAAGAGATGAAGACTCCTAGCAGGCCATCTCCGAAAGGTTGCTGGCCAAAGGATGTGTGGACCAAAAAGTCATAACACCACCATGGATAAGCGGGTATTTACCTAAGAAATTACCCCCCTCAGTTCTTCCCATGTGCACATAGTATAAATTAAATAAGGCAGTTGCATGGCAATATAGAAATTATTAAAAACATTCTTCTTGAATTGTGACCAATGAAGCAGTAGATGTGTATCAACTACATAGTTGTTAGTCAAAAAAGTATGTTTCAAATAATCAATTGGTATTCATTTAAAACACAATAATGGTCTTATTAAAGCTAAATTTAATATATGCTGTATTTGGAAGTAATTTCTTTACCACCACATGGAAACCTTTCCAGCTGTCCTTTTTTTCCCTGTTGCATTGTTGACATTCAGTGGCGAATTACAAGACTCTCTGATGAAAATTCCCTAAGGCTAGACATGTGTGCTTGTTTTCAACTCAAACCTAATATCAATGGTCTTTCTACTGTATCTTCAATATTTCTAAATAGATTAGTAAGTTATAAGTAGAAACTAATTTATCTTCAAAAATGTATAGGGCAGGATAGGCACTATCTAATGTGAAACTACTAAAAATAGATTTCTTGGCCAGGCATGGTGGCTCATGCCTATAATCCTAGCACTTTGGGAGACTGATGTGGGAGGATTCTTTGAGCCCAGGAGTTTGAGACTTGCCTTGGCAACATAGTGAGACCTTGTCTTGGCAAAAAAACAAAACAAAGCGAAAATCAAAAACTTAGCCAGGTGTGGTGTGCTCACCTGTAGTCCCAGCTACTCAGGAGGCTGAGGCAGGAGGATCACCAAGCCCAGGAATTGGAGGCTGTGGTGAGCCATGATGGTACCACTACACTCCAGCCTGGGTGATAGAGTGAGACCATGACTCAGAAAATGATTCCTTGGTGAGGATGCATAAACAGATATATAGTCCTCTATTTCCCATAGTCTCTCATAAGTTCCCATAAAAAACTCTTTCTTGTTTTACCTTTTAAATCATTTACCTTTCATAAGCTCTACCTTTCAAATTATGCAGAAATATTTATCACTAGCAATATTAAATATAACAGGAAATAAAGCTATTATAGGATTTATAAAAGGATTACCTGAGTCAGAGCATAGAGAAAAAACTCCATCTTCATTTCCACTAAAAACAGAATATTTAATGCTGTCCCAAATTGAGTCAGGAGCAAAAGCTTTTACTGTCACAATAGAAGTACCTGTAAAAATTAGGTAAAAAAGAATTCCTTTAGGATAAGAAAGTTTCATGGACAAACAGGAGAAAATACTGAGTACTTATTATTTGGCTCTCTGGAATGGGAGACCTTGACAGCCAGGAAGATAAGCATGGTTTTATGTAAAGGACCAGCAATTTTTTCTATAAAGAGCCAGATAATAAATATTTTAGGCTTTATGGGTCATACAGTCTAGTTGCAAATACTCAAATCTGCTTTTATAGTATGAAAGCTGTCACAAGCAATGCATAAACAAATGAGTGTCCTAGTTAGAGCAATCAGAGAAGAGAAGGCAATCAGGGGTATCCAAATAGGAAAAGAGGAAGTCAAGCTATCTCTCTTTGCAGATGACATAATTGTACACCTTGAAAACCCAAGAGAATCTGCCAAAAACTTCTTTGCACTGATAAAGGACTTTGGCAAAGTCTCAGGTTAGAAAATAAATGTACAAAAGACAATCGCATTTCTTTACACCAATAATAAACAAACAGAAACCCAAATAAAGAGTACAATTCCATTTATAATAGCCACCAAAAAAATGAAATATCTTGGCATCTTCCTAAACAGAAACGTAAAAGTCCTTTACAATGAAAACTATGAAACACTTCTCAAAGAAATCAAAGATGACACAAACAAGTGAAAAAATATTCCATGCTCATGGATTGGAAGAATCAACATTGTTAAGATGTCCATTTTACCTAAGGCAATCTACCTAGCCCTGAATTGTACCCCACAATTTTAAATAAAAACTAAGAGAAAAAAACAAAACAAATGAGTATGACTGTGTTCCAATAAAACTTTATTATTATTATAATAAAAATATTACTGTATATTTATTATTATATTTTTGTTGTTCATTCATTCAACAATTACTTATAAAGTCTCTTTAGTAAGGGAGATTTCATGCTAGGTTCTGGGAGAATAGTGGCAAACAAGTCTTCATGGTTGTTATTACCTGTTGGGAGGAGACTGATAATAAACGACTAAGCAAATATATCATCTAGGAAAATTTCTGATTGAGCCAAGTTTCCTAGAAAGACAGAAATAAGGTTACCTGACAGGAGGCACTTGTTCTTTAGAGAGGTGTGGACACAGAAGGATGAGAAAGGAGATCTAGAAGAAGAGGATTTAAGAAGAAGGAACAGGCCAGGCACGGTGGCTCAAGCCTGTAATCCCAGCACTTTGGAGGCCGAGGCAAAAGGATTGCCTAAGCTCAGGGGTTTGAGACCAGCCTGGGCAACTTGGTGAGACCTTGTCTCTACAATAAATAAATAAATGAATAAATAAATAAATAAGCCAGGTGTGGTAGCTTGTACCTGCAGTTCCAGCTACTTGGAAGGCTGAGGCAGAAGGACCACCTGAGCCCAGCAGGTCGAGGCTGCGGTGGCCATGAGCATGCCACTGCACTCCAGTCTAGGCGACAGAGTGACACTCCAATTCAAAATTTAAAAATTTTTTAAAAATTAAAAAAAGAAGAAGAAGGAACAACCATCACAAAGAACATGGACTGGGAAAGGGCTTGCTTGGATGAAACACAATGAGTAGGAAAAGAGACAAAAGGCAGAGATGACAGGGTAAGCAAGGATCAGAGTTTATGCTAAGTGCAAAGGGAAGTCATGGAAGCATTCTAAGAAACAGAGTAAAATAATATGATTTACTTTTTAAAAATATCATTCTGATTGCTGTGTGTAGAACAGAGGAAAAAAGGAATAAGAATAGAAGAGAGAGACCCTTGAAGATGATACTGCCATAGTCCAAGGAGGAGATGATGACCCAGGACTGTGAGGAAGGGAAATGAAGAGACAAGATTAAAGACTGGTTTTGACATCGTGGTGGGAGTGGGAAAGGAGGTTATAGGTGTACAAGTAAAATAAATAATCCCTCAACCAATTTCCAGCCTAACTGTAGGTAAAAGCAAGTCAACAGAGAGTAACCAAAGACTTAACTGCATGCCATGAATTAATTCAACTGCATGACATGAATTAATTCAATAATTGTTAAGACACGGCACAGGAACAGTTAAGAGATAACATCGTGGTGCTTCTAACATCGTAGTGGGAGTGGGAAAGGAGGTTATAGGTGTACAAGTAAAATAAATAATCCCTCAACCAGTTTCCAGCCTAATTGTAGGTAAAAGCAAGTCAACAGAGAGTAACCAAAGACTTAACTGCATGCCATGAATTAATTCAACTGCATGACATGAATTAATTCAATAATTGTTAAGACATGGCAGGAACAGTTAAGAGATAACTTTATGGAAGAAACAGAAATTAAGTTAGGTGTTGGAATTAGAAAGACAAGGAAGAAGGAAATCATTTTAAGTTATGGGAAACAGATTTATGATCAGCATGAAAGAAGAATTAGCAAGGACTGACAGCAGCAATAAGTCAATCGTTATCATTAGAACTGAGACTACATAAGCCAGGAGTAGAGACTACGTCTAACTAGAAAGGTATTTCAATGTGGGGAATAGAAGGAGAGGTAGGCAAGGGAATGGGGGATCTTGACAGTCAGGGAGATAAGTATGGTTTTATGTCAAGGATCAGCGACTTTTTCCTGCAAAGGGCCAGATAATAAATATTTTAGGTTTTATGGGTCATATAATCTTGCTGCAAATACTGAAATCTGCCATTGTAGCATGAAAGCAGCCACAGAAAATGCATATACAAATGACTGTGACTGTGTTTAAATGAAATTTTAAACACTGTTTTTGTATATCTAACCCTGAATTGTACCCCACACCTTTATTTATTTATTTATTTATTTATTTGAGTTGGAGTCTCACTCTGTTGCCCAGACTGGAGTGCAGTGGCCGGGAGCGGCCACTGCAGCCTTGACCTGCTGGGCTCTGGCGATCCTTCTGCCTCACCCTTCCAGTAGCTGAAACTACAGGCATGCGCTACCACATCCGGCTAATTTTTTTGATTTATTGTAGAGATGAGGTCTTGCCAAGTTGCCCAGGCGGGTCTCGAACCTACGGGCTCGGGCAATCCACTCACCTCAGCTTCCCAAAGTGCGGGATTGTAGGATGAGCCACCGAGCCCGGCACCCCACACCTTTAAAGTAAAAAATAAAAACCAAAGAAGAGAACTTTTTTAAAAGGAAATTTTATTCATAAAAATAAGTGGATGAGTAGATTCTTGCTTTACGGGAGGGGAAGCAATGAAGAGAAAATGGGATGTTCTTGAGCAGAGACGTGCTATACCAAGAGAAGACGCTGGGTGTTTTTAAGGCAAGCTGAGTTCAGAAGCTATGTGTATGAACAACTTTGGGAAAAAAGTTATCTACAGCACTTGGGTCCCAAGAAATCATTTGGGCCCCAAATTAGCACTCTGAAGTCTTTATAATATCTTATGCTCTTTGGTGGTCATTGTGCTCTGCTTCCTAATCCTGGTGTCCATTTGTGTCCCTCCTTTGGGAGCGAACAAATTACATGCTTTGTTTTTTGTGTGTTTTTAAAAAATATAATCTTCATTAATGTAAAATGTACATACAACAAATTACACATATTTTAAAAATACAAACTGAGTTTTGACAACTATATATGCCTGCGTTAATAGTATCATGATCAAGACATAGAATATTTCTGACACCTCAGAAAGTCCCCTTATGCCCTTTTATAGTTAGTTTTCTCCCACTTTGGGCCCCAAGCAATCACTGATCTGCTTTCTATAACTCAAGATTAGTTTTGCCTCTAAAAATATTTTTATACACATATGAATCATACAACACCTGCCTTCTTTTGCTCAGCATAATTTTTTGAGACTCCAGCATGTTATTTTGTGTATCAAATTATATTTAATTCTTCTTGCAGGGTAGTATTTTATTGAATGGACATACCACACTTTGATTTTAATTTACCTACATATGGACAGTAGGAATGTTCCCAGTATAGGGTTATTATGAATAAAGTTCTCTGAACATTCATGCGCAAGTGTTTGAAAGAACCCATGTTTTCATTCCTCAGGGGTAAAAACCTGTGGTAAGTGTGTGTTTTACTTTATAAAAAACTGTCAAACTCTCTTCCAAAGTAACTGTGCCATTTTACATTACTGCTAGCAATATATGAAAATTGACTGGCATTGTCAATCTTTTAAATTTAGCCATCTTAGTGAATAGGTAGTAGTATCTTACTGTGGTTTTAATTTTAATTTCCCTGGAGCATCTTTTCATGTACTTACTGGCCACTTCTACCTCTCTTTTTAATTTGTCTTTGTTCTTTGGCTTCCTGTTTTCTACTCACCCACCACTTCTGAGAAACTTTCTCATAATACCTTACTCATAATACCTTACTGATCTTAGTCCTCTAGTCTTCGGCCTATAACTTATGACATATACTATAGACTCCCAATCTTGCCATGACCCTCCTCTCTTACTGTCATCCTGTCCCATATGATGGCACCTCCTGGTAAAAATATACATATTGTCCTAACTGGGGAGAGATGGATAGGAGGTAATGCTGTATAAGTCTCCCTTGATGTTGGGTGTACAGCAACAAGGACTGCATATAAGATGGTGGCAACCACTAACATGGTGTCAGAGATGAGTACAGATCAGAGCTCATGAGCCCAGATGCCTTCAGGTAAAAGCAAGAATCCTGGACAAATGATGGTGTCAGATGGGTGGAGGAGGCCAGGGCATGCTAGGGCATGCTGAGGCACTCAGCATCAGCCCCCTCCTGTCCAAATGAATATGAGGCTGAAGCTTCTTGGATTTTTAAGAGAAGCTTAAAAATTTATATTTGTTTTCATGTAAAATCTCCTAATTCCTGAATGTTGGGACATAATTTAATTTATTTTAAAAAAATCATGTGAATTGAACAAAACACTGCTGTGTCCTGACCCCAGTTCTGAGTCTGCCTGTCTACCAACTCTGCTAAGAAGTGCACCTCTCCTTTTTTATTACCAGTCCTCTGGGCACTTTGTGCTGTTTATCACCCATGAACTTGTATTGAACACATTTGAAGACTGATCTCATCTCCCTGCTTACATTGGACTAAATTCCATGACAGCAGATGAGGTTTTCTATATATTTATGTTCTATTCATTTCTATAACTCTATTTCCATTTTGTCTTTTTAAATTTCATATATTGAAACCATAAAATATTCAGCAACTTTGTCTTGGTATAATTTTTCAAGAATAAAGCATGTTCTGTGTATCAAAAATTTATTCCTTTGTACACAGTAGTTGTTTGATGAGTATGGGAAGAAGGAAGGTTAAAAAGAGAGACAGAGAGAGGGAGCTAGGACACTGACATTTTTTGGCCTGAGAGATGAGAATGATGCTAAGTCTCTGCCTACAAGACCACTCTAAGCCAACAGTGGATTATTTAAAAAAAATAATAATTCAATGCTATAATATGACATATGATAGTAGAAGTCGCAATAATTTTAAAAATGCACCTGTTCAAGATCTCTGCTAAGTTTCATCATTGAACCCTACTACATAGGCCCTAGGGAATGTAGCTTGAAACCCATCCTGCTAGAGGTTACAAACAATCCCTAAACCAAGCCAAATTGATATATTTTTTTTCTTGACACTTAAAAGAATTTCACTGAAAAGAACAGAAAAAAGAAAAGAGTCCGGAACAAACAGCATTTTTCCCTAGAAGACTTTCAATGCTTACCGTTCAAAAATGCAATGATTACTGTTAATGCTAAAGGAAACAAGTATGCAATACCGTCTGCAAAGATAGAACTACAGCGTAAATTCAGTAAAAAACAAAAAAAGACATAGAATAGAATTTGTTATGGAAAAAGAACAAGAAAACCTAAACTGAATATATTACTCTCTTTAGAAACATTATGTTTAATAAATGTTACAAAGTTTAAAAATCATTTATCAGGATTTCCAAATAATTGGTCCTTTCAAGCAAGTTATGAAGTTATTTAGTGACAAAGTAGTGGATTTTAATCAATCATGGTGGACTCAAGTTACTACACATGTTAAGAACTCTTTCAAATCACATTATAATATGATGCCTATTTCACTGTTTCAGGAGACATGCTGTTAATTTAAAATTATCTTATGTTTTTGGTGGGAATATGCCCTTCCAGTAGTTTTATCCTCAGTGCTCAATGACAGTTATGTGCTTCCTAATACAATGCATTTTTTAAACACAGAAAATGTTAATTCATCTAGCTTGTCATATAGCCTTAACAATGGCAGCAAGAAAAGAAACAACTGTGCCAGCAAGAGTACAATCTTGCTGACGGTCTTTTTTCTCATGGGTTAGGATGCTTATTATATGCCCAATTACAAAAGAAAACATGGAGATTGCTTGCATGTAAAAGAATAAATGTGAGTATAGAACTGTAAAGAAGAATGACATACAGCCTCTCTCATAAAGGAAACAACTCTATTTTTGCTATAAATCAAATTTTCATATCATATGGAATTGTGGCACAAAATAATTTCATTCAATAAAAATACTTCAAACTAGATGTTAAAGTTAACAAAGAGATATAAATGTTTATATATGTTTTTCCTCTAACAAAGTCTAAATTTGAGACTTGAAAAAGGAGAAAATAACCTTGAGTCCTTGTAGGTCTCTGCTTGTTGTGCAGATTTTTGAGAGTCTATCTCTGGGCATATAAATAAAACTTACAATTACTGTTCATTTCACATGAAGGTAGAAATAGTAAGCTATGAAAACCAGTACTATGCCTCCAGTTTCCATGAAGTAAGTAAAACATTCAGAATAATTTACCTTTTCTGCATTTTTAGGCTTTTGCAAGTTTATCTTTCAGCCTTATACTGTATTTAAAAGGTATAATACATTAATGTTCTTGCTTTTTCTTTTTCACAAAAATATAGTTAAAAAACTAACACCACCCACAACTGTAGTTTAACAACTATCATAATACTATAAGAAAGGGATTGGCAGTAGTGGCAAACTGCCGGGAGGGGGGGAGAACACCTCATCAACAAGGGTACCTGCATAATGAACATCTGTATATCTAGCCCTGAATTGTACCCCATATCTTTATAAGAAATAAAAATTAAAATAAAAAATTTAAATTAAAATGTAAAATATATATGTATATTATATAACTATTACTAAATGCTATATGATTGTAGAAATCAAAAGAAATAAAATAAATAGAAATTAAAAAGGATTATAAAAGACTACGATGAACAATTATACACCAACAATTAAATAACCTAGATTAAACAGATAAATTTCTTTTTTTTTTTGAGTTGGAGTCTCACTCTGTCACCCAGACTGGAGTGCAGTGGCCGCTCCCGGCCACCGCAGCCTCTACCTGCTGGGCTCCGGCGATCCTTCCACCTCAGTCTTCCAAGTAGCTGGAACTACAGGCGCGCGCTACCACGCCCGGCTAATTTTTTAATTTATTGTAGAGATGAGGTCTCGCCAAATTGCCCAGGTGGGTCTCGAACCCACGGGCTCAGGCAATTCACTCACCTCAGCCTCCCAAGGCACGGGATTACAGAAACATATAATCTATCAAGATTGAATCATGAAGAAATAGAAAAACTCAACAAATCTGTAACTAGTAAGGAGATTGAATCAGTAATCAAAATTTCCCCAAAAAGAAAACTCCAGGATGAGATGGCATCATTAGAGGATTCTAACAGACATTTAAGGAATAATTAATACCAACTCTTCTCAAACTCTTTCAAGTAATTGAAAAGGAAGGGATATTCCCAATCTCATATTAAGAGGTTAATATTACTTTGATACCAAAGTCAGAAAAAGATACTAAAAGAAATGAAAGTTTTCTTCAGACCAAGATACCTGATGAATATGGATGCAAAAATTATCAACAAAATACTAACAAACAGAATTCAACAGCACATTAAATTGTATTGTATGGATTGTACGTATATCATGGCCAAGTGGGATTTAACCCTGGAATGCAAGAATGGTTCGACATACAAAAATAATTTAATGTGATATACCACATTAACATAACAAAGAACAAAGATTACATGATTATATCAGTAGATACAGAAAAAGCATATGACAAATTTAATATGCTTTCGTGATAAAAACACAAAACAAATTAGGAATAGAAGATAATTATGTCAAAATAAAGAGGCCATATCTGAAAATGCCACAGCTACCATAATACTAAACAGTGAAAAAACTGGAAGCATTTGTATTAAGATCAGGAACAAGGCAAGTATATCTACCACTTCTGTTCAGCATAATAATGCAAGTCCTAGCCAAAGAAATCAGGCAAAAGCAGGCATCCACATCAGAAGAAAAAGTAAAACTATCTCTGTTTGCAGATAACATAATCTTTTATGTTATGTAAGATTCCTAAAGATTCCACAAAAAACTAACTAACTAATTCAGCAAAGTTTCAGGGAATCAACATGCAAAAATCAGTTGTATTTCTATGCAGTAATAATAAACAATCTAAAAAGAAAATTAGGAAGACAATTTCATTTACAACAGAATCAAAAATAACAAAATACTTGAAAATAAACTTAACCAAGAAAGAAAAAGATTTGTACATTAAAAATTAAAAAACATTGTTGAAAGGAAATAAAGAAGACACAAATAAATTGAAAGACACTCCAAGGTCATGAAATAGAAAACAATATTGCTAAAATGTCCATACTACCCAAAGCAATCTACAGATTCAATTCAATCCCTACCCAAATTTCAGTGACTTTTTTTTGTAGAAATAGTATAAACAATTCTAAAATTCATATGGAATCCTAAAGGACAGTAAATAGCCAAAGTAACCTTGAGAATGAAAAACAAATCTGGAGGCCTCATACTGATCCCAGCATAAAGACAGATTAGTGTAACCAAATAAAAAAGCATGGAAACCAACCCTCATATATATGATCAAGTGATCTTCAACAAGGGTGCCAAGACTACACAATGGGGTATCAGTAGTCTCTTCAACACATGGTGCTGGGAAATCTAGAATTCTAGATGTAAAACAATGGAGTTAGGTCCTTCTCTTACACCATCTACAAAAATCAACCCAGAATGAATTAAAGACTTACATATAAGAGATGAAACTTTAAAATTACTGCAATATAGGAGAAAAGCTTTGTGTAATATAATTTAACAATGGTTTATTGGCTACAACGCCAAAAGCACAGGCAACAACAACAACAACAAAGACAAATGGTAGTACATCAAACCTACAAACATTCTCACAGCACAGAAAACAATCAACAAAGCAAAAAGGGAATCTACAGAATGGGAGAAAATATTTGCAAACCATATATCTCATGAGGGGTCAATATTCAGAATATATAAATAATTCTTGCAACTAAAGAAGAAAAAAAACCCCAAATAACCTGATTAAAAATGGACAAATGATTTGAATGAACATTTTTCCAAAGAAAATATACAAATGACTCACAAGCATTTGAAAAGATGCTCAATATCATTAATCATTAGGGAGATGAAAATCAAAACCACAATGAAATAGCACCTCATACCCATTAAGATGGCTACTATATTAAAAACAATACAAAACAAAACCAGAAAATAACAAGTGTTGGCAAGGATATGGAGAAATTGTGTTTTGTTGGTAGGAATGCAAAATGGTGCAGTCCCTAGGGAACATAGTATGGAGGATCCTCAAAAACTTATAAGCAGAATTACTATATTATCCAGCAATTCTACTTCTGGGTATGTATCTATACGAATTGAAAACAGGAACTCAAGTTCATTGCAGTATTATTTACAATAACCAAGAGGTGGAAGCAATTTAAATGACCCTTGGATAAATGGATAAACAAACTGTGGTATATACATAAAATGAAATATTATTCAACCTTAAAAAAAGAAGGAAACCCAGTCATATGCTACAAAATGGATAAAGTTTAAAGACATTATGTGAAATAAGTCAGTCACAAGAATACAAATACTATAGGATTCTATTTATATGAAGTATCTAAAGTAGTCAGGCTTTTAGAAACAGAAGGTAGAACTGCAGTTGCTAGTCATTGTGGGAGCAGGCAAAGGGATACTGTTCAATGAGCACAGTTTCAGTTTTGCAAGATGAAAAACTAGAACTAGAGGTCTGTTGCACAACAGTGTGCATATAACTAACACTGCTGTATACTTAGAAATTATTAAGTTGATAAGTTTTGCTGTGTTTATCCACAATAGAAAAAGAAGTCTTGTTTTTTTCTCCCACCTTTCCATCATCAAAAATGATGAACTGTTTGATTATAAAGAGTGGCTGAACATTTCAACTGTCACTGCAGCTCTTCAGGAAGACAGCATTATTATCCTTAAAATAATCTCAAAAAAAGTTTCAAATAATAGATGCCAATTGAAACAAAAATAACAGAAAAGAAATCCTGATTTCTACTAAATGTTTTATTTTATTTTTAACTTAAACATTAAAGAAAATTCCCTATAAACTTTCAAGTGTCATAAGTCACAAATGTTCAAACCTCGTCTCACTTTTAGAAATAGAACAAAATAATCCTCTGATTCCTCAAGACCCTTCAAGTTATTGCTTTTCATTCATAGCCAAACCTTTTAATAAACAGATTGTTTTCCCTGTCAATTTCAGGAACTGATTTCCCTTTTTCACCGTACTTCTCTGAATTCGTTCTTTATAAAATTCCCATTTCCCTAAGTTGCTAAATTCTGTTTGGTTGTCAACAAGTTCAGTAAGAAGTCACAGCTCACTCCAGAATTCATGTTACAAAGTCTCGGCTTCTGGTATCTACTCCTGGCCCAAATCCTGAGCAATTTCAACAAAGCAAACTTATTCCTCTAACTTCCTCTCTGAACTCTCCAATTACCTTATTTTGCTAATGGTGTCTTTCCCTTATTATCTTATGCTCTGTATTTCATGAACTTTCTATTTCAGACATGCCTTCCTCTCAACCAGGTTCATACCTCCTGACGCCAGTACTCATCCTCAGGCTACCTCAAATAATGCTCTTCCCAACTCAACTGAGTCAAGCGCTTCTGAGCACTCTAGCTCCATTCCCCGTGGATGGCAGTCCACCACCTCACTCACTTATGCTTGGGAGGACAGGTCTGTAAGTGAACCAGTAACCGTTTTTCAGTCTCTCACTTTCCTAACCCCTGTTTCACATTTAAATATGGGTGATTGCCCCTTGCTTCTCGAATGTGCCATTTTCCTGCTTCTCTGACACTATCCTCCCAGGAATTGTTACTACTGCCCCAGCCATATCAATCTCCTTTATAAATGCGTAATTTCTCCAACTCCTATGAAATATTGATATTACTTTGGATTTTCTTTTCAGTTCTCTTTCTACTCTCATACTTGGCTGCACATTGGAATCACACGGGGGCTTCTGCCAATTAATAATGTCTGGTCTACCTTCAAAGACTGTCATTTAGCTGGTTGGAGGAGGTTGATGATGTCCAGGTGTTAGTAATTTTTTTAAAGCTCCCCTGGAATCTCCATGTGCAGTCAGGGCTGAGAATCCTAAGTCTAAATAATCCCTAGATCCCACTGAGGCTGTCTTGAAAACGCCACTGCCGTGGCTTTACTCAAGCCATCTGTCATGTGGATCACCACAGTGCTCTCCTAACTTGTCTCTCTCCTGCAGGCTATTCTTCACAAGTCTCCAAAGTGAGCTTTTTACAATATCAAAGTTGCTTCTGATAATTTAAAAACCATCATTGCTGGAAAGCACATGATCCTCTGTGCATACTGCTCTCCAACTATTCCAAATGAGATGTCTGGTCTCTCATTCTCTGGAGTCCACAAGCTTTTATGCATGCCATTTTTATTGCCTGGCACAACTGTCTTCCTTGCCCTTCTCCTTCACCCCAGGTTTTATTCTTATATATATATCTTTTGTTATCTTAGAAGTGGTGGCCATGATACAATGATCTGGCTTTATTTCCACAGTGGGACATTTCTAACAGCTATTTCTTGCTGCACTTTCATCTCCATGTCTTAGACTTATAACTGTTGGTAATAATGATTGTGAAATAGCATTACAGAGTGCTTATTTGACAATCAAAACTACTTTATAAAAGAATAAATGAAATAGACGTTCAAGGTCCTTTAAAAATTAAATATTGAGCATTTCTTGCAGAGTCGTTCTAGTGATGACTATTTCTCCATCGTTTATGAAACTTAGTTTTGTAGAATACAACATCCTTGGCTGATAGTTATTCTGCCTAAGTAAATTAGATAAGACCCCAGTCCTTACTGGCTTGTAGATTTTCTGCTGAGAAATCTGCTGTTAGTCTGATAGGTTTACCTTTATAAGTTAATTGATACTTTTGTCTCACTGCTCTTAGAATTTTTTCCTGTACATTGACTAAGGATAACCTTATACTCAAAGGAGTTCTAACTATTGAAACAAGAGGTTGAATTGTACCAGTAGAGACACACTGGAAATTATAAAACTCACAGGGCTTATAAAATGCCAACACAATAGAGATAAAGCAACCACGTAATAATAAACATGATGAAAGGAATAATACCTCACATATCATTACTAATTTTACATGTAAACAGTCTGGATGCCTAATTTAAAAGATATAGATTGGCAGAATGGATAAAAAAAGAACAAAATCCAAATATCTGCTGCCTTCAAGAGACCCACTTATCTCACAAAGATTCTCATAAACACAGGGCAAAGTGGTGGAAAAAAATATTCCATGAAAATGAAAATAAAAAATTAGCAAGAATAGCTGTTCTTACATCAGATAAAACAGGTTTTAAGTTAACAGCAAAAGAAGACAAAGAAGGTCATTATACAATGATAAAGCAATCAGTCCAACAAGAAAATATAATAATTTTAAATATATATGCACTAAACACCAGAGCTCCCAGTCTTATAAAAAAAATTATATCAGACCTAAGAGTTAGAGAGCAATACAATAATAGTGGGGGACTTCAATACTCTACTGACAGCAACAGACAGATCACCAAGGCAGAAAGTCAACAAAGAAACACTGGACTTAAGCTGGACTCCAGAATAAATGGATCTAACATATCTACAGAACATTCAACCCCAAAACCACAAAATAAATATTTTTCCCATCAGTACATAAAACATTTTCCAAGATAGACCATATAATGGGCACAAAACAAGTCTCAATACATTAAAAAAAAAATTAAAACCACATCAAACACCTTCTCAGACCACAGTGGAATAAAACTAGAAATCAATCCCAAGAGGAACTTTCAAAACCAAATAAATGGAAATTAAATGATCTGCCCCAGAATGATCTGTATATCAACAATAAAACCTAAGATGGAAATTTTGAAATGAATAACAACAATAACACAAGTTATCAAAATCTTTGGGATATAATCAATGTTGTGCTTAGAGGAAAATGTATAGCACCTAAAACCTACATGAAAAAGGCTGAAAGATCACAACTTAATGTCATACCTCAAGGAACTAGAAAAACAGGAAACTGAACCCAAAGTTAGCAGAATAAAAGAAATAACAAAAATCAGAGCAGAACTAAATGCAATTGGAACCGGAAATACAATAAAAGGATCAATGAAATCAAAAGTCTTTGAAAAGATAAATACAAATGACAGACCACTAGCTACATACTAATTAAAAAAGAGAGAAGGTTCATATTAGCTCAATCAGAAATAAAAATGCAGTCATACAATTGATACCACAGAAATATAAATGACCATCTGAGATTATTATGAACACCTCTAGGCAAACAAGCTAAACAATCTAGAGGAAATGGACAAATTTCTGGAAACATACAATCCCCATCCCCAACCCCCACCCCCAAAATGTTGAATCAGGAGAAATAGAAACCCTGAACAGACCAATAATGAGCAGTGAGATTGAATCAGTAACCCAAGATCTCTCAACAATAACAACAAAAGTACAGGACCTGATGGATTTACAGCCAATTCTACCAGACTTTCAAAGAATATCTGGTACCAGTCCTACTAAGGTCATTGCATAAGATTGAGAAGGAGGAATTCTCTCTAACTCATTCTACAAAGCCAGTATCACTCTGATACCAAAGCCAGAAAAAAAACACAACAAAAAAGGAAAACTACAGATCAATATCTCTGGTGAATATAGATGCAAAAATCCTCACCAAAGACTAGCAAACTGAATTCAGCAGCACATAAAAAAATAATAATAATTCATCAAGATCAAGTTGGCTTTACCCCAGGAATGCAAAGATGATTTGACATAGACAAGTGTGTATGGATCAATAAGTGTGATCAGTAACATAAACAGAATTTAAAACAAAAATCTTATGATCATTTCAATAGATGCAGGAAAAGCATTTGATAAAATCCAGCATTCCTTCTTGATAAAAAGCCCCAGTAAAATGGGCAAAAAAGGGATATGCCTTAAAATAATAAAAGCCACATATGACAAACCCACAGACAACACCATGCTGAATGGAGGAGAGTTGAAAGCATTCTTCCTCTGAATTGGAACAAGGCAAGGATGCCCACTTTTACCACTTCTGTTCAACACATCTGGAAGTCCTAGATAGAACAAACAGGCAATAGAAAAAAATATAAGGCATCCAATTTAGAAAAGAAGAAATCAAACTATCTTTGTTTGCCAGTGATATGATCTTATATCTAGAAAATCCTAAGGATTCCTCCAAAAGACTCCTGAACTTGATAAATGAACTTGGTAGACTCTTGGGTTTCAAAATCATTGCACACAAATCAGTAGCCCTTCTACACATCTATAACAACCCAAACTGAGAATCAAATCAAGAACTCAATCCTATTTACAATATTGCCCCAAAATAAAATACCTAGAAATACATTTAACCAAGGAGGTGAAAGATCTCTACAAGAAGAATTATAAAACACTGATAAAAGAAATTGTAGAGGACATAAACAAATGGAAAAACATACCATACTCATGGATTAGAACAACCAACATTGTCAAAATAACCATATAACCCAAAATAATCTACAGATTCAATGCCATCCCTATTAAACTACCAAAGTCATTTTTCACAAAGTTGAAAAAAATTCCTAAAATTCATGTGAAACCAAAGAAAGAGCCCAAACAGTCAAGGCAATCCTAAACATAAAGAACAAAGATGGAGGTGTCATATTACCTGACTTTAAATATATTACATGGCTATCGTAACCAAAACAGCATGGTACTGGTATAAGGGAAGACACATGAACCAAAGGAACAGAGAATTCAGAAATAAACCTACAACCAACTGATCTTTGACAAAGCAGACAAAAATATATGCTGAGGAAAGGACTCCGTATTCAATAAATTGTGCTGGGAAAATTGGATAGCCACAAACAGAAAAATGAAACCGGATCCTTGCTTCTTACCATATACCAAAATTAACTCAAGATGGATTAAAGACTTAAATGTTAGACCTTAAACCATAAAAATATTAAAAGAAAAATCTGGGGAAAACTCTTTTGAACATTGGTCTAGGTAAAGAATTTATGACTAAGACCCCAAAAGGAAATAAAACAAAAACATAAATAAATAAGTGGGACTTAATCAAATTGAAAAGTTTTTGTGCAGCAAAAGTAATAATCAACAGAGTAAATAGGCAACCTATACAATTAGAGAAGATATTCACAAGCTACACATCTGACAAAGAACTAATATCCAGAATCCACAAAGGACTCAAACAAATCAGCCAGAAAAAAAAAAAAAAAATTAAAAACTGAGCAAATGACATGAACAGACATCTCTCAAAAGAAGGCACATTGGGGGGAAAAAAAAAAAACACCATGAAAAAATTGTCAACATCAGTCATCATCATAGAAATGCAAATTAAAACCACAATGGGATACAACCTTACACCAGAACAGCCATTATTTAAAAAAAAAAAAAAAAAAAAAAGATGTTGGTGAGGTTGCCATGAAAAGGGAGCACTTATATACCACTGGTGGGAATGTAATTTTGTACAACCTTTATAGAAATTTCTCAAAAAACTTGTAGTAGACCTACCATTTAATCCAGCATTCCCACTACTTGGTATCTGCCTAAAGGAAGAGAGATAGTTATGCAAAAAGACCCCTGCATGCACATATTTATAGCAGCATAATTGCAAAGAAGTGGAATCAACCCAAATGCCCATTAACTGATCAGCAGATATTGAAAATTATGCATATATAATGAAATACTATTGATCTATAAAAAAAGAACAAAATAATGTCTTTTAAAGTAACTTAGCTGGAACTGGAGACCATTACCCTAAGTGAAGTAACACAGGAATGAAAGGCAAATATTGTAGGTTCTCACTTATAAGTGGGAGCTAAGATAAGAGTCTGAAAGTTATATAGAATGATATATTGGACATTGGATACTTACAAGGGAGACTGTGAGTGAGGGGAAGGGATGAACAATCACTTATTGGGTACAATATGCTCTAGTGTGGATGATGAGTACGCATAAAGCCTAGACTTCTTGACCTTTACACAATGCATTCATGCAATCAAAAACCATTTGTACCCCTAAAGCTATTAAAATAAAAATAAATAAATAAATGAAAATTAACTTAAAAATTGATTATTGAGAATACAATATCAAGTATATAGTCAACATTCAATAGGAAATATGTTCGGGAAGGACAGAACAAGTGAACATTCATAGGAGCATTCAAGAGTAAAAAATTTACGAAGCAGACTTATAGTTTTGCACAACACAACTTAGATGTGAAAGACATTTTTTTTAGTAACTGATCTAATATTTATCATGAACCTCATCCCATAATTTGTTTGTCAAAGGCAGAATATTCTCTCTTTGCATTCTGGCTGTAACAATCCTAATGCTATCGACCATAAGTTGATGCCTCTTGTAGAATAGGCAGAAAGTCATATCCATAGACAGGCAACAGAATAAAAGAGTGTTAATATATTCAAAAATATTAAGCCTGTTACATTTATAAACAAAGCATAATGGTTCAGAACAGAGTTATGCAAAGTCACCATAAAGAAACCATAAATGGCATCCAGAGCAGAAGCCTTGATTAAGGTTCTGAGACACCAAACAAGAAATGTGTAAATCAAAGAATCCCCGACAGTCAATGAAGGCATCACAAAATCCAACTTGGCAGTGCGTGTAAGTTCTGCCTGAGGAAAGAGTAATGTAGACTGATGAGTTTCAACACTTGAAAGACATTCTGCTCTTAATTGTTTATCATTAGTAAGCAACTTTCTGATTACAATTTGGCTTCTTGTGTCTTTTTTCCTAGAGAGAGAACTGGTCATTCTGACATGACCATTGTAATTCACATAACATCACAGCCCACTAAATAAATAAAAATACTGTAATTCTAGTGTATATCATAGTCTTTTTCATATTGACTAATAAGTCTCACCCCTGGGGAAAGGAACTCCTTGGTGGGTTAATAAGATGGGGTCTTTGTACCCCTATGGCTGAGGGCCAGATGTGAATCTGGTATGAATTCATAAAGATAAAAACTGCTTTGTGAGGGATATACTTACTTCTGAGAAAACTTGACCTTGACTAAGGTGTTTATCTGTCTCTTCCAGAGCTATCTTAGAGTCAGGTAGAGTGATGAAATTCCACACCATTGTAAATGGCTAGTGAAATGATTTTCATTTCAATGAATTTACACAAAAATATGAGTCTGGCCTTAAATAACAAACTAGGAATGACAAATATACCTGCTTCCCACTTTTATTTTCATAAAAATTTTATATGTTAGGCCTTGTTCCAAAATTGTGGATGGTATAGAGCCAGCCACTAATTCCGTGTTTACAGGAAAATCCATCACCTTGGGAAGTATAATTCTTATCTGGTTTGGAGACAAAATAGAATATATAGTAGGGCTTTAAAACCTGCAAATAGCTCACTGTTATATGATTGTTACGTAACAACTGGCTGCTCTGGTGAGAATTTATACCCAGCAAACTTTATAGAATTTGATTATGGATTTGGGACAGGAGGATAATAAAAATAACAACAAAAGCAATGAGGAAGCCATCATCAAAGAGAATTTGCCCACCATGAGTGGCAGAACCATGACAGAGGCCAACCCACTCCACTCCACTAACTTGTGTCATGATTTCTATGTTTTAATGTACATGTATCCAGGCTTACTAAGAGTAGAGCCAGAATTTACTGGATCAACTGCCAAAGAGCCAGAAGAAGGGCTTTTCCTTCAAAATATCAAGATCCAATTTATTTATTATACAGTATTAAATATTGTTTACTAGCTATAGTGTCATCGTGTTTTATTTTATTTCAAGTTTTTCAAGTATTTTTAAGCAGAGTATCACATGATTTATAATTTTAATTTTCCCTCTACATCAATTCAAAGAAATGCACAAAGTTGTGAATTGTCCACAACTTTGGGACTATGGTTGTCGATTCATCCTCATCAGGATAACCAAGGCACTGGAAATGGGACAGAAGAAATAAGAGCTCGTTTCTAGATGGTTCATTTAAATTGTTTTATGGATATAAACATCGTGGGCAAGCCAGTGGTTTATCCTTAACTTTTAAAAAGAACAATTAAATCCCGCTCCAATCTGACTTGAAAATGCAGGGGAAGGGGGTGGGCAGGAGGGTGGTATTAAGAGTAAAGAATGGACAGTCACGTGGACCTCACCTTTTTCTGTCACACTACTGTGGGGCCAGCCTGTGTCTTATAGGCAACTAGCACCCTTTGAGAGTGACTCTTTCTATGAATGAATGAACATTCCATGACTGACTCTTAAAGAGATTTTATCTACCCAAAGAATGCTTTTAAAAATGGAAACTATATATTGTTTTCAACAATCAAGGTGTTGGATTTAATGTTGCTAACAGATGAATATAAATGTTAATCAAAACTTGAAACTGTGGACTTTCCAACAAAAAGTGTTAAACAAATATAAATACATTGGAGTCATTTCTTTAATCTTTAACTTTGAATTTTCTTAAAAGAACATGCAAATAAGTTGAGTGATGAGAATTTATGATAATACCAAAAATAATTCACTCAGGATGACAAGTGGCATCTACTGGTAGATCAGATTTTTTTAGTGACCCACAGAAAAGGTAAGCTTCCATTAGGCAACTATTTGTCATTTGAAAATAAAGGTTAAAATTGCAAACACATTTGGAATGGAGGAATCATGGTGGCTGCTATAAAATGCTCTTAAATAATTTATATCAAGGCCATTCTTACACTGATCAATGGATTTATAATCTTTTAAAACACTAGAATCCTGGAATCAAAAATAAAAAAAAAAAAAGAAAAGAAAACCAAAAAGGAAAAATCACCTTCCGGTGTCTAAGATATGATCTGGCAGTCTATAATGAATTCTATAATGAATTCTTGTTTCAGGTAAAGCTTCTGCTAACTTGAAATATCAATCAATATTTTATGCATATTGTCATTGTTTTTCTTTTTTCTTTTTTTTTTTTTTGAGTTGGAGTCTCACTACTCTGTCGCCCAGACGAGTGCAGTGGCCACTCCCAGCCACCGCAGCCTTGACCTGCTGGGCTCCGGCGATCCTTCCACCTCAGCCTTCCAAGTAGCTGGAATTACAGGCATGTGCTACCATGCCTGGCTGATTTTTTGATTTATTGTAGAGATGAGGTCTCACTGCCCAGGCGGGTCTTGAACCCGCAGGCTCAGGCAATCCACTCACCTCAGCCTCCCAAAGGCGTGGGATTACAGCCTGAGCCATCGAACCTGGCTTGTCATTGTTTTTCACAGGGACCCAGGAAATCCCACTGACTCAAACACAGATTTGTGTTTAATTTTAGATTCAGAAGCTGCAAGTGCATATTTGTATATGGGCATACTGCACACTGGTGGAGCTTGTTGCACCTACGGCTTCAACGGCCTCCTTAATTGTCATTCTTTCCTTCTGCCTTTCTCCTCCATTATATCTTCAGCTTTTGGGTTACCTCTCAACTTAGACTTGTGTCCTTCACACATGTCATATTTGCTCTTCAATGAGCGATCCCAACCCATTGCTTCGACATCTTGAAATGTATACCTACCTGAATATTTATGGACACCATATGCTAGTATTACTTCCAGAAGTATTTCTAGCCTTCCTTATGTGTAAGATTTAGTAAATACAGTTATAGAGTGTTAAGTTCTATTAAAAATATAAAAGTCAAATTTAATTAAGTAATTCCAAATATAAAGGGAACTAAGAATGACAACTCTGATCATGGGTCAAGAAAACATAATATGACTAACATCCATTTGTTTGTTAGCTTTTCTGACTGAATCTTTAATGGAAGGGCCCACCTTTAGAGGTCAGAAGTAACTTGGTCCTCCCTGTCTTCTGCCCAGACATTTCATCTCAGGTCAGACCTCTCCTAACCATGCTATGAATGTCTGGCACCAAGACATGGTTGGACTCAAAAGTTTATAACTGAATCTGCAATGGCACTCATAGTATAATTCATAGTCTTATACGGTTTCTCAAAACAGATACAATATACAAAAAACTTGAACACCCACCTGCCTCACAATTTTCATTCACAAGTCCTTTATACACATGGTGGCTGAAGGCAATCTTCACATCTTCTCCTTCCCTGTGAATGACCAAGAGACCAGTGGTTGCCCTGGCTGGAATGCCCTGGTCTGTAACTTGTATCTGCAGCCAGATAGGAAAATTTTCTGAAGATAGATTTTGCTGAAGGTGAATTTCTCCTGAATATTTTTCAACAGAAAATACTGACTGAGTCTCTACAAAACTAAAAGCAACAGTTCCATTGGGCCCCACGTCTGGGTCACTGGCTCTCAGAATGGCAACTGTCTGATTTATAGGTGACTGAGAAGACAGAAAAACCTCAAAGGGGTTCTGTTCCCAAACTGGATCATTGTCATTAACATCAGTGACATATACTTTTATAATTACTGTGGTGCTTCTTGAGCCCTGCATGCTACAGTCTCTGGCCACAGCACTAAATGTGTGCTGCGACTGGGCTTCTCGATCGAGGGTGTGGCTGGTTCTCAGTGTTCCTGCCACAGGATCAATGGTGAATGCACCAGAAACTTCATCTGTCAGAAAATACTCAGTTTGCCCATTCAGGCCTTCATCTCTGTCCACAGCGGAGAGCACAAGAACCATGGTTCCCACTTCAGCATCTTCTCTCACAGAGGACTGGTAATAAAGTGTGGGGAAGGAAGGACTGTGGTCATTGTCATCCAAAACTCTAACTGGCAGCTGTATTACAGAGCTCCTACGCGGATCCCCCAGGTCAGAGCACACGATGACAAGGGTGAAATTGTTGACTTGCTCCCGGTCCAAAGCACGAGTGGTTGAGAGTTCTCCTGATGTTTCATTGATTGCAAAGAACTCGTCAGTATTTCCATCTATTAAAGAAAACAATTCAAAATTCACTTGAATTGAAAAAGTGTCACCCCTTCACTAGCACCATCTATGTATTCATTCATTGAAAAAAAATTTTATTTCTTCATTATTATATCCTACCACCTTTGCAAGTGTTGAGGATACAATAGTGAAAAGGCTCTGCCCTCATGAAACTTCTATTTTATTGAGGGAGTAAACAGAATAATATGACTCAATGTATATTTTCAATCAGCCAATAATCAACACTTAAATTCACTGATTTGCAACACTATGATTTTTTGTGTGCATCTACAGCTTTGTATTCATTTTTTTTCCTCTTGTATGTT
This sequence comes from Carlito syrichta, assembly GCF_000164805.1. Classification (NCBI taxonomy): domain Eukaryota; kingdom Metazoa; phylum Chordata; class Mammalia; order Primates; family Tarsiidae; genus Carlito; species Carlito syrichta. Next base: position 421,385 of record NW_007252781.1, on the reverse strand, counting down.
TTATTTGAAATAAAAGAACAGGAATCAGGGATAAGAGATAGAATGTAATTTCCATTTTTAAATATCAATCATAAATGAACAGATTAGTTGCAGTGATTTTCCCAAATGCTACTACTACAGATTTTATGCCAGTGATACGACCACAGGAAGCTTCCTCTTTTCTACATGCCCATGGCACTTTGTGCATGAGTGATAACACTTACATTAGAGTTAGTTGAACACATAATTGCCTATTTCTTCTAAAACATAAGCTTCTTCTAACATAAGCAAGGATGATGTTTTGTTCATCTACTCCTTTAAAAAAAAAGAATCTGCTCTTCCATGGTATCAAGTAGAATAAAAATTGAAATTGAACACAGAGAAAAAAGCTTTCAAAGACATGTTAAAGTAACTCTGAAAATTAGTGAGAAGAGATGTGGGTCAAAGAATTGTTGGTCATATTCTTGGATGTGGGGCAGGGTGAAAGTACCAGGTCCAGTAGTATGGAAACTTACTAGAGTCTGAGTGCCAGAAGTATATGGGGACAAAATGGAATGATATTCAGAGAAATCAACAGCAACAGGTGATGTTAGCATAGGGAGAAGTCCTACATTTGTGTTTGCAAGACATAGTTAATCCGTACCTAAAGTATGGATAGTTAGACACACCTACATGTCTGTGGTATTTATGGTTGATAAGATGATTAATTCAGCAAACATTTGATGCATACCTACTATGTGCCAAGTATGTGTACAATGTTGGAAATATGAGGGGAACAAGAAATGATCCGACTCCAACAGTTTACAATCTAGGAGGAAAGTCTGGTCAGTACTCAAACATGACAATACGGTGTGAAAATCATATATACAGAGTACTGGGAAGCATGAGGAAGAGTGCATGGCCTGAGGTTAGGATGGCCAGGAAATAGTAGAAAAGTAACATCAAAACCGACTCCCTGATCCCCAACTTATTTTATGAAGCCAACATCATACTGATACCCAAACCTGGCAAACAAACAAATAAAGAATTACTGGCCAATCTCCTTGATTAACATAAATGCAAAAATTCTTTTTTTTTCTTTGTTCAAAGATATAGGGTACAATTCAGGATTAGGTATACAAGTGGTCATTGTACAGGTAAAGTCTGGGCCTCCTTTGGTCCCCACTTTGCCTGGTTTGAGATCAGGTACTATTATTAATGTTATGTGCTTCTCCTCCCTGACAGTTTCTGGGTACTGCCAAGCTCTTTCTTGGCAAACATTCAGAGTCCGCTTATGAGAAAACATGTGGTACCCAATTCTTTGTTTCTGTGATAAATCACTGAGTATTATAAACTCTAAATCCATTCAAGTTGCTGTGTAGCCCATACTTTTGTTTTTCTTTATGGCTGCGTAATATTCCATGGTACATATGTACCACATTTTTAAAATCCAGCACAGATGCAAAAATTCTAAAAAAGACTCTAGAAGATCAGATCCAACAACAAATCTCAAGGATCATCCACCATGACCAGGTGGGTTTCATTCCTGGAATGCTAGTTCCACAATCGCAGATGATAAACATAATGCAGCACATCAACAGATGTAAAACCTAGAACCCAGTGATTGTATCATTAGACGCAGAAAAGTATTCAACAAAATCCAGCATCTCTTCATAATAAAAACCCTTGAGCACTTATGCATAGAAGGAACATTCCTCAAAACAGTAAGAGCCATCTATGATAAACCCACAACCAACATTTTGCTCAATGGAAAGAAGTTGGAAACATTCCCCTAAGGACAGGAACAAGACAAGGATGCCCACTCTAACCCCTCCTGTTCAACATAGGATGTAAGAAGGAAATATTAATTGAAGAAGTAAAAAAATGCAAAAATTATAACTGAACAATCTTGTTCTACATATATAACAGAAAAAATTTAAACAAATGTCTACAATTTTATGAATTTGTTTTATTTTTTTGAGTCAGGGTGTCACTCTGTCACCCAGGCTGGAGTGCAGTGGCATGATCATACCTCACTGCAGCCTCAACCTCCTGTGCTCAGGTCATTCTCCTGCCTCAGCCCTGGAGTATCTGGGACTACAGAAATATGCCACCGAACCCAGCTATTTTTTGTGGGGTTTTTTTTTTTTTTTTGGTGTGTTTTCTTGTTTGTTTGTTTGTTTTTTATAGAGGCAAAGTCTCACTAGGTTGCCTAGGCTGGAAGAACTTTTTTAAAAAAATAGTATTTCAAACAGTAGAGTCACTAGAAGCACAGCGCTATATTAGAGCTGTAGAAATGTACTCTTCACTTTGCACTCCCAGCGCCTCCCATTCTGTGACTGCACCCTGTAGGCATTTTGGTTTTCTGCAGGATTGTTCCATCCTTGCCAGCACCTCCTGACCCCTTTCTCCCTTCGGGCAGCCTCTCTCCCTCTTTGAGATTGGGTCTTTTCAGGTCCAGGCTCTGCTTTTGGAAGGGCCAGTTGAGCAGAGCACCCTGTCCATCTCCTCTGTGGCTCCTCTTCACATTTACTTTGTCACCTTTAACATCTCCTTCAGCCCATTTCTTAAGCCTGGTAGTTTGGCAGGTGGCTTTGCCAATCCAAGGGATGCCCTATCTCCCTCACACTGCTCCTGGAAAGATATCTGATTTTCATAGCCATTCAAGGGGTTTGAGTTACCAGTTTCTGATTTGGCTGAGAGGGTGTCCTGGGCTTCGGAGAATAGGTGGGATCTTTGGAATGGTGAGAGACATGCAGAGCCATGCATGGCCAGGAACAGGAAGGCCAGGCAAGGCGAAGATGTCTTTCCTATAGCACATATGCCACATATTTTTTAAAGGTACTTTTTTTCCTATTGGATACTTTTTTGAAAGGTGGTATATATTTTGTTTTAACGTGTCAATATTTAGAATAGCTGGAAAACAAGCCTTTGTTATTCTCTAACCTTATAGAAAATAATCTCAGTTGCCAACTTAAAAATGTATGTGCACGCCCCCAGGAGGTGGGTACATGGTATTTCAAGATTCTTTCAAGGGTAAATTGAGCAAAAGAGGCTGAAGATAACCTGCAGAGACTCCAGGAAAAGGAACCAGACTGTGATGAGGGAGGGTGAGAAGAGGGTGGTGTTAATGTGTCAGTTTTTGAAACTTTGATAATAAGTTGCTGATGGATATGAAGATTAGGCCCCTGGGACATCAGAAAATTGGGAAACCATTTGAAATAGGATAAAAAAGATAAATTGGTATCCTAGTGTCAAAAAGAGGGGGGTTGCCAATCTAGTTTTGCCAACAGAGTGGTCTTTCACTTTTACTGCCTTTCAGCTATTTGACCACTCTGCAAATTGCTGAAAACTAATAATAATGCAAACGATTCAATTCTTGTCCACAGAAATGCCATTTAATGGCTGGTGAAGTACCACTGATCATTGTCCTGCAGATAGACCTCTTCTGCATTTCAAAATCCCTTGCTTCCTGTGGGGGGTGGGGGGAGGGTGAGTGTCTGCGTGTGTATGTATGTATGTGTGTGTGTTTCTTGGAACTTTCTTTAAACTAATTTTAACATCTTTTTGCTCACTCATTAATTAGTAAGTTAAATAAAAATTATTGGCAGGTGTTAATTTTGTATGAGAGGTGTTATTTTACTTTTTAAAAAATCCTTTAATGGGACCTAGATCTAGAACGCAAATAGAGATGGGAGACATTGGAGTATCAATGGTAGTTGAAGACAGGAACTGGATGAAGTAACCCAGGAAGAATGTGTCTATAAAAAAGAGGAAAAATAAAAAATTTAATAAAAACTGATCATAGGAAAGAAGTAAAAGTTAAAAAAAAGCTATCTGTTCCATCTGTACACCCACTAATGTTGCTATTAAAAAAGCTCAAAAGGGTTTGTAAGGACAGATTTTTAAAGAATTTGTAGGGCAGTGGTTCTGAGTGGACTGAGAAGAAGGTTGAGGAAGCCTAGGGTACCAATTAGTTCTTACTGGATGTGTATTTTGTAAAGTAATTCAACAGACATCAAATACAGAATAATTAATATAAAGTGTATCAACTCAGTCGATATCCTGGGAGAAATTTTACTTAAAATATGCTTACCAATTATGTGATATTTGACAGCTCTGTTGTTGCCAGCATCCATATCATAGGCCAAAACAGTATAGACAACTTCTGGCTCTTGGTTTTCCAGAACCTCAATGTCGTGAGTGGGAACAATAAACTTTGGTGCATGATCATTTTCATCTTCAACAGTGCAGAGAATTGTTGCGGTGCTGGACAATGAAGGAACTCCCCCATCTCGCACAAGCACTGATATGGAACACAAAGACAGCATGAATTGTGGCCTTTAATTCATACCTAAAAGATATTGTTCTAATTAGACAGAGTCAGACTAATTAGGCAGCACTGGATCAATAATGTTTTATTTAAAGACACCCTATGGAAATGCAAATTTTCACCACTGATTTCTTTTTTTTTCTTTTGTTTTAGCATAGTCAAAGGATCCTTTACCTCGAAGAGTGAAGACTTCTTGAACTTCTCTGTCAAGCGTGGTAGTTGTTACTACCTCTCCAGTGTCAGAATTTATCTCAAATAACCCAAATGAAGAACCTGGCATGATTTCAAACTGAAGCTTGGAATTGATTCCTTAAGGAAAATATAAAGAAAAACTTAGCAATTATCCCTTTGAAAGTCATTCATCCACCTTCCTATTCCTTTTCCTTTAAACATGTTAGGTCATAGATGAAAAAAGCAAGATTCTTAAGCAGCCTTCAAATTAAGGTATAAGAACAACTCTTTTGGCTGTTTCTGCCAAATAAAAGCCTCATGGGCTGAAATGCTTGATTTTCAAAAGTCTTATGAGACTTCCCCACAGTGAATGCTTTGGATTTTTTCCTTCCCATAAAAAATTTCTTATGAGTGTGCAACTCTACAGCATATTCCTAATTACTCCTTCTAACACCCCTGGTTGTGATTTAATGACATAATTGTAAGCTTGCAGAGCAAATGACAATTTTGGTAGATTGACCCTCTATTTAAAAGCCTGTGCTCAGTAATAGTACTCTGCTTATTCTCAACCTCAAGAGGCAAGCACATGGAGGTGCTTATATGTGTATTTTTGTTTTGTTTTTCACTTAGTATTCTGCCTTCTATCTGGAGTGAGAAATGTGGTGCCACATTATTACACATTTTGAAAATAATTCTTCCCATATTTTTGTGGTTTTATTTCTCCCCTGAGAAAAGTATCATGTCATTTCCTTCACTGTTTATGAAGATCATTCATACCATCAATTTTAATGAGTTTATTCCATGCCATTGCAGTTTATTTGCATTTTACACAATTCCTTTCAATCATTTCCCTATGTTCTTTTCTTAACTGACAAGAATTTTAGGTAGAGATATAATGCTCAGAATTTATAGTGTTATATTTTAATAGAAGATGAAATATTGTTCTTTTGGCCTTAAGAGAAAAGCTAAATCACAAATTTCCATCTTGCCAGTCTTAAAAAGTAAATTTTCAAACCATTATGTTCTAGTGGATATGGTATAGGACTAAGAGCTGGAAGGAGTGGACTATAATTCTAGCTTTACTTAAGAATGAATGTGCATGTTTCTTACTATATCATCTAGAGGAGAAATATAGAAATATATGAGATATAATCTGCTAGCATTTTAATGACCTTGAGAAAAAAGTCTAATAAAAAAGGATCGATATATTTAATATGACAGGACCATACATCACCAAAATGTTTCATTCTATCATTAGGCATATTATTAAATTACTGATTATTATTAAAGACTTATAATAATTATTTTGGTCACATAATGATCATATAACCTATTTCATAGCCAAGACAGAATTTCTAAAATTCCAGTTGACTAGGATTTGTTAGTCCTGTCTATATCTGCCCACATTTAAAAAAATGGGAGCAATATAATATATCGACTCTCCTTTTCCTTAAGAAAAGTGAGCAACATCAGGTTCTAAGCACAGTGCTATATGCCAAAGACAGAGAGGTGAGTCAAACAGATGTGGTTTGGCCCCCATAGAACTTATAGGGACCTATTAATTTTTAAATAAACTCACTCACTTCCCATATGATTTTATTATATGTTATAAATAAAACCAAATATTACATATTTGTATTATACATTATAAAATGTGATATTCCGGGAGTGCCACAAAAAATGTATACACATTTTAAGCAATGTTATCTATGTATTACTTTTTGAAGGTGAATTGACTTATGGTAACAATGTGTAGTATGACGTTTGCTCAAAAGATGGCATTAATCAAATGAATGCTAGCGTCCCATACGACAAGCAGGTCAAAGAAAATGGCAGAAGCACACTTGTCATTCAAGGAGAACAAGACCATTTGAAGTGGTATTTGAAATTTGACAACGTTGTGGACGTACAATGACAGTGGAAGCATGAGTATGCAACAGAACCTCCAAAACACCTAACAACTGTACCCATTCGTGATGTGTTTGAGATGCATGGTACTGTGTGTGACGTGCACAAGGGAAAATCCAGGAGGCCTCGCATAGCAACAAGTTCTGCAGTAGTTCGCCATCATCAGAAGTGTCTGGACACTGATGGTAACCACTTAGGGCACCTCCTGCAATGGCAGAAGTCGAACGTGACTTGTATTCATCTTTTGTTATGGCATATATTATTACAATTTTAATACAGCTTTTTCCTTTCTTAAAATGTGTATACATTTTTGGCATCCTCTGTATTATCCATTTTAAATTATCAACATTTGCCAAACCTAGAAAATGTCTTCAAGTGCTTAAATATAAACTCAGATCTTTACACTTTCCCTTCCTCCCATTGTTCCCATTACCCTTTCATGTGCTTCACCGCTGTATTCAATATTTCTCTCTTTAAAAACTTACAGTATTTATTTCTATTATTCTATATAGCATTTTCCCTAAGATAACAATCCACTCACCCTCATCCTCTTAGTATAGTACTCAGGATAAACAAGATCTTTACTTATAACTGTTATTTGCATACATACATACTTTTTTCATAATCCAAACTTGGAAACCTTTATGACTTAGATGATAGGAAGTAAATCTAAAGTATTTTACTGGGGTTCATTCAGAATTTAATTAGTGTCTGGTTTCTTACTTATCACACCCTTATAATTCTCCAGAAAGAACATAGTGTCATCAAACTTAAGAACTAAAAAAATTAAAATTAAAAAGAGATTAGTCAGTCTCATTCCATCACCTCACTAAGAAAATTGGTTATCTGTATCTGAAGATATTTAGGAATATCCTTATGACACACACTTCCTGAAGGGTATGTGTGTGCACGCGAGTGTGTGTTTGTGTGTGCCTTCATGCCTGGTGAATGCACACATGCCTATATCTGCTCTTAGACCTCAAGACCGGCAGTCTCATAATCTTTTAATTTCTCCCACTCTGGGATTCCTGTCTTCAATTCATTTACTTCCCTCTCCATCCCAGTCCCACAAACTATCACTTTAGCCACCTTCCATAGTTCCTCAGTTGCTATGACTTTTTGCCAAAGATGCCCAGCAAAGCCTCAGCCCAGGATTAACTTGTTCATGTCTCTGCTCCCTTTGAATATTCAACAGACGACTAGAGTTGGAGGAAATTTCACAATTGCATGGCTTTGAAGCCCCTGAATAGCCACTGTATTTGGCAATCTTTCCATGTCATCTTGGTCTCCCCTCTCTTGCCCAACCACCTACTGGCTCATTCTCACAGGTCACTTCCCTTTCTAGTACCCAGTGAGAAAAGGGGCACTGGGAGAGGGCTCCTTCCACTTCTGCATCTATATTCAATTCTACCCCTGCTTTTTGTCTCAACAGTGAAGATAATTCCCCAAACACACTCTCTTAGAATTTTTCTGTCAGCTCTAGCCTTTCTCCTAAAATTTTTCCCCTTGAATTATATTCTTCTCTGGATAAAAGAATTAAGCTTCCCCCCCTTCTTTTTTATAGTCAACTCTCCTTTAAAAAGTACAATCCAGTCTCTGCAGCTAACTTCAAACCACTGCCCTTCCCAGCTACTCTTTCTATGGTGACCAGTGACCTTCTGGTTATAAAATCTCCTAGCCATTTCTAGTTTTTACCTAACTTGTCTTCTTTGTGGCATTATATATTGCTGCCTGTTGTTATTTAAAAAAAAAAACAGAAAGGAAGGAAAAAAATAAGAGAGAATGGAGAGGGAAAGAATACAAAAATAAATCTTTTTTGAGGGGGTTCTCTATAGGATATTTTTCTCCTCCTTCCTGGAGTCAGTGCATTAACTGGTACGCTGGCCACATCATCATCTCACTCTACACAGTCATGGCTTCAGTTTGCACCCATATGCAGATGACTCCCATGTATCTGTACTGAGCTCCAGTTACTTCTTTGGTTCATTTGTTCATTCATTCGTATGCAATGCACATATAGTGGGCGTCAGACACTAGAAAGATATCACTAAATAGTTATCTTGGTCCTTAGAGTTCCACTCTGGTGGGGAGACAATAAAATCAATAAGTTATAGAAAGTGTGATAGGATATAGAAAATCACTGAGGAAGTAGATCAGGGAAGACTTATTCCAAGTAATTTGTTTATTAATTATCTAATTCAATAAACACACAAAGAAAGTAATAACAGGTGCCAGGGCTCTGTGCCAAGTGCTAAGAACATAACTGTGAGTAAAAAAGACAACTTTCTACCCTCCCAGTTATAGCACTGGATACAGATCAGAAAGCTGGCTATTATGATTCCACGTAGTAAGACATGACTGGATGAGCTGAGTTGCTTTTGGTATAACCTGAGACCCTAAAGATGAATAGGAGTTAACAGATCAGAGGGAAGAAAGTATTGGAATGCTTTCGATACAAAATCCAAATAACTCATCACAGCCCACAACGCCACTTACAATGTGGGCTCTGCTTATTTTCCCAGCCTCTTCTGGACTCTCCCCTTTGCTCTATTCTTGGTCCACAGGCTCTGCCTCTTATTCTCTGTACAAGCCAAGTTGCTTTCTGCCGGGGCCTCTGCAGTGGCTTTCCCCCAGGTTGCTTCTCCCTCAGTTCCTTACACGGTGCACTAGTTATCACACCATTGTGTCTCAGATCCAAATCTGTGCTTCTATGCTCTGCCCTGTGATGCTGGGGCTCGGGGTCTGAAAACCACAGCTCTCCATCATCAGCTGTCTCCCTCCTTAGGCTCTGCCACAAGGAGGCACTAGGAGGAGACAGAGTCAGAAGGAGAAGAAATGAGCTTTCCTTCTTCCTAGTTGCTTCCTGTTCCTGTCAGCAATGCTACTCGGACTCCCTGCACACTCGCAGAACCAGGCACTCCAATGCCTTCTGTCATGTTCCTATAGGTTCCTATAATCCAAACCTCTTCTCCTTGTTTCCCAGTGTTAGGGGTGGTAGTTGATTCCTAGAGTTATTATTATTATTATTATTAGTAGTAGTAGTAGTAGTAGTGGTAGTAGTAGTAACCTCAGTATTCCCTTTTTGTTCACTCAGCTATCCAACACCTATACTGTATTATAGCATCTAGACTCCCTAACTGATCATGACTGATAGAGTTCCCAGCACTGGTATTGGTTCTCAGAAAATAGGGTCTCTGATATTAGTTGGTTATATCTTTGGCCTCGAAATGCAGTGCTGAGTTCCTTGCTTGTGGGAAATAGAATACTAGTACTTCCACACTTGGGGTGATATCATGATTAATTAAGTTATCAAATGTGTTTCATTGTGATGAGGTGACTATTAAAGGACTCAAATTTCTTAGAGAACCAAGTGGCACTGATTTTGACCACATAATAATAAAAAGGAACATAATACCTGTTTTTCAATGTACTAGGAACTTATGAAAAGAAAGTTACAAGCCAAAGCTTTAAACTTGCAGCTCCAGTCATGGTTAGAAAACTTGGGAGCTCCTATGAGCATCCTAAAATTACTCTCCCTAAAGATCAGACCCAAATTGCATAGCAGATATAATAGGTAACTTGCAAGGAAATGATGATTCACAAGAATACCCATAACCCGAGTTAGATTTCAACATATCGCAGCCAAGTGCAAATCCAACTCAGAGATAGCTTATAGTTTCAAAATAATTGGTAACGTTTTTCTAACTTATATTGGCATAAATCAGCAGAATATATGTGAAAATCAGTTCTAAAGATGTGAGCCCCAGAAAGATAAAAATCTAACATTGGTTTAGGATGGATTTATTGATATAGTATATATCAATTGGAGATTCTAAATTTAATGTGTAGTTCATAGAATTGTGCCTCTTTACAGTTTATATGATTGGTTGGATTCAATGGTGGCTTATAATCATTGAGGTTGAGATTCCAGATCTTCCTTTGCATACTATACAGCAAAGAACCCCAAGCTTAAGGAAATGGGGACATTAGAATGTATTTACCATGTATGACATGCCCACCAACCTCCCATCACAACATTTTCCAAGCATTCTGAAGACTTTCCTTGCATTAAGATGCCAGGAAACACATTAGCCAGAGAGTCACCAACATCTTGAGATGCTCTGTGGGGGGCTGTCCTCTGTAAGCTGGGAATGAATATTGGTGTCACTGGTCCAAGGATCACCTTTTGAAATCACCTTTGGATATAGTACTCCATACCATCTGTAAGGACTACAAGAAGTCACTTACTTCCACCCAGCAGGAACAAAAGTATATACGTCTTTATGTAAAGTCTCCTATTGTTGATCATCACCTACCCAGCGAAGATACTGATCATCTTGGCATCCAACAGAATACCACATTGATCAACTACTTTGATGAAATCATGATAATTGGATCCGATGAGTAGAAAGCATGTAACTTAGCTGTCTTAACTAGATGTATGTATTATATCAGGCAAGCTATAGCCCAGTGGTGAGATCTGGCCTACTCTCTGTTTTTGTAAAGCTCCATTGGAACACAGACACACTATTTATGCTTCTGTCTTGTTACTATGTCAGAGTTGCACAAAATAGATCGTATGGTCCACAAAGCCTAAAATATTTACCATCTGGTCCTTTACAGGGATAACTTTTGCAGAGCCCTGTCCTAGAGGAAAGTGTGGGAGAGTGATAGGATTTGAAAACAGGCAAGCACATTGTTAACTAAAAGGAACAGAACCTTATTCCCTTATCCTCAAACTATGGTGAATAATAAAGAATTTAGGTCAAGGGAGCATTATCTTGAGATTTACTTTTTAGGAAGATCATTTTTTATGTAAATCCTCAAGTGCACAATGCCCATATACTCAGGCATTTCTAAAGCAGAAATAGGATCATGACTGGTTGACTGAATTAGGGAATAAATTCCAAAGAATGAAGGCAGCTTGAGGTAGCTCATGTCACAAATGCTTCTCAGATTTATTGAGCTCCTGTGTCTTACCTTGTACTATCCTAAAAACTTGGGATAAAAGTATGTAAAATATCCTGGACCCAGGAGAAGTTCACAGCCCACAGAAAAAGTAGACAAGTAAATAATTATATGATTATAACACTATGTATTAAATGTAATAAAAAATATATCTCAATGTTTTAACAGTGATTACCACTGAGTAAAATTATGATTAGTCCTTAAACTTTTTTACTGGTTTATTTCTTGAACTTTCAGCAAAGGCATTTAAAAAGGAAATTTACATAGATAAAATTTATGCAGAGAGGCCCAATCTTATATCTACAAAAGGCAAGCAGAACAGTACTCAGGGACTAGCAGAAGTATGACAGCCTAAGTAGGTGGTGACTTCAATTAGCAAGCTGTTTCTGACTTTCTCTAGCAAATGTTTCATAGCCGCAGGTTGGGAAATTGAAACTTTGAAGTGAACTATCTAGCCCATCTCTAGATCCCTCTTTTGGGACTTTGGTGTAATCAAAGTTGTTAGAATTGGGGCACAAAGGAAGATTGACTTGGGCCTGAGTCCTATGTGACTCCTTGTGCACCCCTAGATTATTGAGTTGAATCTTAAATGGTGGGCAAATGCTATTGGTGAAAGCATGAGGAAGCTGTCTATGAGTAACTACTAATAAAGTGTGCAGGAACAGGTGATGGATATTTTACCTGAGTATGTGATACAGGAGAAATATCACTCCATAAAGAAATTGATTTCAAAAATGAATACACAGTTAATGTGTCTACCAGAGTGATAAATTTTTTTTATTAAATGCCATACCTTCAGATGCTTTAGCATCCTTATGCTTTATTATTTGGTATATGCATAAATAACTCTCCTTCTAATGGGTGTACAGGATGGTACCTGATAGCTTCCTATGAGGATAAAGCCATCAGCCTAGTAGAAACATTCCAAAGGCGAGGGCAAGGAACCTCTATTTACCACATTCATTAATGCTAAGACATATTCTTTTTCACATTTTAACTTTTCTAAAGTTAGGTCCATCTTGCAATTAATGGTGTCATAGGTTTGATGAAATACTGTGTTTCTCCCTGACTCAAAGTATAAACTTGAAGGGTACAGTTGTACATCTAGTGCAGCATGGGAAATCCCAGAAAACCAGACATAAAGTTTATTGAAGATGACCCCAGATAGAGAATACGTGTTTCGCAAGAGAGAATAACATCTTATTAACTAATTCTGTATTTCCGTGTGGCAATGAACTGTTACATTATTTTGTGTTCAACATCTGTGTACAAATGCATGAGCCAAAAGTGAGTCATCTTCCCTGGTGAGGCACCCTTTCCTCCTGGGAGTGGGGAAGGGCACCACAGGGGTAGATCTTTCTGCACTAACAATGGAGCTCTTGTTGGTGGTACCAAATGCTGTAGCAGTTTTAATACCTTAGCTAAAATCTGGTAGTTGTTTTTTTCCTTTTAATACAAGAAGAAACTCCTGTTAGAACTAGTGTGAGTCATACATCATAAACATTCAGTGCTCAAATCCCTGTGGGTTTTGAATGGCAAACAACACTTAAAAATGTTCGCTTACGTTTTTAAGAACTGCAGTGTAGAATGCTAGGAAACATATGTTAAGCTCTCTTGTATTAAGTAATGCTCTAGTATTTTAAAAAATACATACTATAAAGTAAGCCATTCATAAATTCCAGCACGATGCCAGTTATGTTAAAATCTTGACTACGTCATTTAATGCTCATGCATAATTCTATTTCATTGTTTTAATCCAATAAGCAAAAAAGAAAAAAATGATTTCAGGAAAATATATTCAAAACACACGCATATACACAAATATTCACATGTATTTACATAACCACCGACCTAACAGATTTGGCCTCATTAAAAACACTGAGATTTCCAGTAAGTCAGAAATGTCTCCAAAACATGTAAGGATACATGAGACAAAGATGTTAGTGTGGATTTCAAACATCCATTAATGCAAAGCCAGAAAAACAATAATTTTGCATCTAAATCCTTGGTTGGCAAACCATAACTCTAGAATAATAAAGTTTCAGTTCAGTTATAATTAACAGGTTGCAGACTATTCATTCTAAAAGAAAATAACATTAACACTAGGCAACTTGACAGTAAAAATCAAAAGAGTATATTTATGGTAATCATCTTTAGCTGACACATGCAAAATTTAAGATAATTTTTTTCTTCCTCTTCAAATATTAAAGCAAAAAAACCCCTTTCATCAGATTCCATTGCAAAAAAATGAAATTCATCAAGGCCAAGGGGAGGCATCATTTTACATACCTTAATGAGTGCTAAATCAACGATATCTGCAATAGGTTCAGGGTATGTCTGTATACTTTGGGAAGTGGTTTTTGTGTTGCCCAGTGCCCTGTATTGGTCTGCTTACAACAGAGAACATTCTAAGAGAACTTTACTGAAGGGTAATTATTGTGAAACACAAAGTATATTCTCCATTTTTTCTAACACTCTGAAAACAAATACTGCCAGAAATGTGCTAAATAAATTCTCTCAGCACAGATTGGAATAAACAGTTGTTAGCATGTTTCAGTCTCGCCTCTTTGAGCTTAATAAGAAAACTCTTTGATCACACTGCCCCACTCTGGTCAAACAGAGAAAGTTAGGTTAGCCCTCGGAAAGAGTGTTCATAGCGCACACACACACACGCACACACACACACACACACACACACACACGCACGCACACTCTCTCTCTCTCTCTCTCTCTCTCTCTCTCTCTTTCTCTCTCTCTCGTATAAAGAATTAAAGGTTTAAACTTTCAAACAGGGTAGAGCATTCACACAGTATATAATTTAGCTGAAAATCTCAAGTAAATGCATTTTTTTGCCCCTTGAATTAACAATGTATGGGTAAATGCTATTGTTAATACTATTATTTCCCCCAAAATCTATTACAATTCTTATGAGATTAGAACAAAATATTATATTGATATGTAATGCCACTTGCTATATACAAATGTAAATTTACAAAGACCAGATTAATAAATTATTTCTACTAATTAAGATGAAAAAATTCAACATATGCTGCTAATAGAAAATACTGCTCTGTAATTTTTATAATTATTTTATCTAAAATAAACAGAACATTAAGGTTATTGAACTTCAAATGCCAAAAGGGTCAAAGTGATATTGTAAAGCAAGACTAAGAAATGTATAAATTCCTCACCACAGTAACTATTCACTCCAAAGTCTGCACATAGTGGTTGAGACAACAGTAATAATAATAATAGTGATGGAAGTTAACATTCATTAGCCACTTATTGTGTTAGATACACTAGTCTAAGATCTTTACATGCAATAACTCATTCATAATTATCACAGAATTATAAATTGGGCACTGTTATTATCTCCATATTACAGATAAACAGAGAAACAGAGAGGATTAGAAATTCGTTCAAGATCACATAGCTTCTGCTATGCCATATTTAGAGAAAATAATGAACCATTTGTCTTCTTGTACTTAACATATCTATTACACTCAGAAAGAAATGTGATGCTGTGTCCATATTGCTATTATCAAGATCAAATCAACAAACATTAATTAGGTGTGTATCACTCTGATATATGAGGGGGGAAACCCAAAAGAAAAAAACAAGAATTGTCTTTTTGGAGGGCAGGAGGGCAAAATCCTTGTAGTACAAGCTTTCTCCACTAGGAATGTTTTTAGGAACCCATCTGCATCAGTGTACCGGCTAGTGTTGTGAGAGGCTGGGGTTGGCTTCAGTGAATTTTTTTGGAGATTCATTCAGCGTGTTTGCCCATTTCATGATGGGTGATTTACATGTGCACCTGTCCACACCATGCTATCCTCATGCCCCACCCGATCTCAACCTGAGTGACTTTTTTTGTTTCCCCAGATGAAAAACTTCTCAAAGGGAAATGTTTTGCTGATGCAGAAGGGGTGAAACAAAAAACAAAAGCACTAAAACGCATCAAAATTGAGGAGTTCAAAAACTGTTTTGAGCAATTGAAAAAGCATCTTGATGTGCGTGTTGCATCAAACAGAGAGTACTTTGAAGGTGACTGAAGTGTAAACATGTAAGAATAAATACACAATTGTTATAAATAAATTCCGGGTTTTGGGGACCCTTTCTCATAAACAATAACAAAGATAATACAAGCAAATCTTATATAATGTGATATATACATTATCTTTACACGTGTATGTGTTTCTATGTGTATGTAAAATCAAGAAGTATTAGAAGTCTAAGATAACTAGCAATTGTTCATCTTTTTCTGGGCCATAACTATTTTAAATTATGTCAATTGTAATCTTCAGTTTGTTTGTGTTTTTTAGCATTAAATACCTAGTTTCTGTACTTTTAAATTACCTGAATCTCTGTCCATAGCTTCAACCTTCGTGACAAATGCCCCTGGACTTTGGTTTTCTTTAACAGAAGCTTCATACAGGCGCTGCTTAAATACTGGTGCCTCATCATTGATGTCAAGAACAGTAATTGTCAGAGTCTGAGATGAAGAAAGTGCCGGTATGCCATCATCCAGTGCCAGAAGGGTCAGAATGTGCTGGGGTTTTATTTCATAATCCAAAGGACAAGTTGTAGTTAGTAAGCCTGTTTTTAAAACAGAAGATAAGCAATATATAACGAATATTCTTTACAGAAGTCATGCTCATTCCACCGATGTCTAACTTCTCTAACTTGATAAAAACTCAGAAATTTTAATTGCTGAAGAATGAATTGTATAAAACTGTCTTTAAATTTATATATTATCTAGAATACAAAGTAAACACTTCTCACCAGAGTAAAGTCATCCCAATTTAAAATATAAGGATGAATGACCATTCCAAAATACTCTCTTATACAATTATCTACTGAGAGGACTACATTAAAATTATTTATCTTCCCAACATCTACCTTCTTTTTAAAAAATATCTAGAATAATAACAATATATATATCTTTGTGTCACATACTACCACATGTTTAAAAGTGACCATGTTACAAAAATGTGAGTATGGCTGCATTCTTTAGACATTTGATTTTTGCTAAAGAGTCTCTTTATACTTACTTTCCATTAACTCTCTCTTAAAAAAAAAAAAAAGAACAAAGATGTTATAACCCAAACAAAAAATTTCATGAGTAAAACATGCCTCTATCCCACTGCCATTTGAGCATATATCCATAGAAGTAAAATATAATAAAGACTTGCACACAGATAGCCATTCTATGATTCTAACTGCCAAATTTCTTTTAGGATTGCTGTTTATACCTCTCAACCTATAAGAATTTTTCTGGAAGTAATTAAAGGTGTCTACTGAATCAGATTTTATAGTTTTTCAATAATTCCTCATCACTTTATATTTCATAGCCATAAGCCACTGAATATCTCACTATGTCTTCTTTCTAAGAAATATGAGCCTTGTGAGAGGAAAAACATCCCATTGCATATGAACGCATTTGGCAATTATCATTTTATGTCTTTGAAAAGCATTTGCTCTGAAACAGTCCCTGCAATTGCTCAAGTGATTCATGATACCTGTAATACTGAAACACAATTCTAATTTTATCCATCTTTTTTAACAACCTGAAATAGACCTTACTTAGCTATCTTGGAAAACATTCTAGGTATTGTTGAAACAGGTCCCTGGAGAGGCCCAGCTCCAGCAGATATCAGGAGTGTGTGTCTGGACTATCTCTCTGTCAATTGGGCATTTAGGTGGTGGCCATGCATGCCTCAGAATGAAACCATATGTACAGGATTTAATAAATATTTTGATGAAAATTTCCAACAGAATATAGCCAGAATATAAACATGGCTTCCAAATCTTCCACATTCAATCCCATTCCAAATAATGTTTTTACTAACAGTTGGGTCAAATGACATACATCTGAAATTTTTTTCTAAGTTTCATGTAGAAATTATTTTTTTAGAGATGATAGTTCATTAATTTTTCAATATCCCATCAAAATCAGGTAGAGGAAAGTTTATTTTTTAATTCATGTGACTAAAAATTTGTACATATACTCTTTCATCAAACTACAAAAAAACTTATAGAAGATGTTATCTGGCAACAGGGTGGCAGCAAGGTAAGTGAAGTGACAATGAGTGACACTTCTGTAGAGTACCTGATTGTGAATAAACACTTCTGGGGGATAAAAAAAGAAATGTTACAAAATGTAATGTCCAAATGGATTCAACCATTAAAAATATATATTATTTTTAATGATTCACAAATATATGTTTGTATGATCTTAAAGATAAGTTTCTATTCCAAGTTTTTTGAAAAATGCTGATTTGTCATGTTCCTACCTTAATTCATTTTCGGCACCATTTCCGACCATGCAAGAACCCACAATGGGGGCAAAGAAGTTTGCTATGGTTTGTTCAGCTCATGAAATGTGAGCTATCTACAAAGCATAGTTAATATTTACAATCAGGCTAGTTAAAGTTGCTTCTCCAAATACAACCTCTGTGCCTATCATACAAGTTAAACAACATAACAAATCAAAATTCTTTTAAAGCATATGTATCTTGAAAGCTATCATTTAAGAGAGGAAAATGAAAAAGAGAAGTGAAAGCAAGTGATGGGAGAATTTAAAGTGGTAGGAAAGAAAGAACAGGCATCCAAGTCAGAAAATAAAAAATAAAATTATTCCTGTTTGCAGATGATACAATCTTATATATTGAAAACCCTGAAGACTCCACCAAGAAACTGAATTTATTTATTTGGAACAAATACATTTATTTAGAACAAATAAATTCAGTAAAGATAAGGATACAAAAATCAACATGCAAAAATCAGTTGCATTTCTAAACATGGGCACGGAACTATCTGAAAAGGAAATTAGAAAAACAGCCCTATTTACAATAGCACCAAAAAAGAATAAAATACTTAGGAATAAACTTAGCCAAGGAGGTGAGTACCTTGTTTACTGAAAACTACAAGACATTGAATAAAGAAATTAAAGACACAAATGGAAAAGACGTTTGTGATTATAGAATGAAAGATCTAATATTGTCAAAATGTTCATACTACCCAGAGTGATCTACAGATTCAATGTAATTCCTACAAAATCCCAATGGTATATTTTGCAGAAACAGAAAAAAATAATTCTAAAATGTATATGGAATCTCAAAGAACCCCAAGTAGTCAAAATATTCTTGAGAAAGAACAAAGCTAAAGATATCACATTTCCTGAACTTTAAGGCATATTACAAAGGTACAGTAATCAAAATAGTATGGTGCTGACATAAGGACAGACATATAGACTAATGGAACAAGGTAGAGAGCCCAGAAATAAATCCACACATATATAGTCAACTGATCTAGGACAAAGTTCAGAAATACACAATGGAAAAAATAATCTTTTCAACTAATGGTATGGGAAAACTGCATATCCACAGGCAAAAAAATGAAGGTGCACCCTTATACTATATTGAAAGTAAAATGTATTAAAGACTTAAATATAAGCCCTGAAACTATAAAAGTCCAAAGGAAAACACAGGAGACCTTGGTCTTGCAATGATCTCATAAATATGACAATGAAAGCCCAGGATACAAAAACAAAAATAAACAAAGGAAAAGGAAAAGTCAACCCACAAAATGGGAAAAATATATTTGCAAACCATATCTTTGATGAACAGTTAATATCCAGAAGATAAAAATCCTATAACTAAATATGAAAAAATCACAAATAACCTGATTTTAAAATGGGCAAATGTATGTCTTTTTTCTCCAATACAAATAGCCAACAGATATATTCAAAAAAACTCAATGTCACTAATCATCACAGAAAAGCAAATCAAAACCACAATGTGCTACCACTCACACATGGATACTATTATTTTTTTTTTAAAGATAAGTGTTGATGAAGATGTGGAGAAATTGGAACCCTTGCACACTGTTGGTGGGAATGTAAAATGCTGTAGCCCTATACGAAGCAGTATGGAGCTTCCTCAAAAAATTAAAAACAGAGCTACCATATGACCCAGAAACTCCACTTCTTTATATTCATACAAAAGAATTGAAATTAGGATCCTGAGGTAATAGGAGTGCTCCCACATTCACTGCAGCATCCTTCACAATAGCTGAGATGTGGAAACAACCTAAATGTCCATCAGCAGATGAATGGAAAAAGAAAATGTGGTACATTCAAACAACGGAATACAACTCAGCCTTAAACGAGAAAGAGCTTCTAAAATATGTAACAACATAAATAAACCCTGAGGACATTATGTTAAGTAAAATAAGCCAGTCACAAAATGATAGATACTGCATGATTCCACTCATATGAGGTATCTAAAATAGTCTAATTCATGGAATGGTGTCAGAGGTTGGATAGAGGAAGAAACAGGGAGAAATTTTCAGTTTCAGTTAAGCAGGGTGAATAATTTTCAGAGATTAGCTGTACAACCTTGTACCTATAGTCAAAAGTAATGCATTGTACACTTAAAACTTTATTAGAAGTGTAGGTCCCATGTTAGGTTTTTTCTAACTACAAAAACGTAAATATTTTTTGTTTCATATTAAATTTGTTTTTTATCGAGATAAAATTCACTTGCCATAAAACTAACCATTTTAATGTAGACAATTCAATGGCATTTAGTATATTCACACTATTGTGTAACTGTCAACTCTATCTAGTTACAAAACAAAGCAAAACAAAAGTATGTTTTATGTGACATATAGGGTACTGTACCTGATGACTCATCTAGCATGAAAGCTTTGTTTTCATTTCCTGAGAGGATGCTGTATGTTACTTTTCCATTCCTTCCTTCATCTGGATCTTGAGCTGATATGTGGTGTACCAGGGAGCCCACTGTGACATCCTCTTTGACATGGGCAATGGGGAAAGACATGAAAATGGGGCTGTGGTCATTTACGTCCAAAATCACTACTTTTGCCATCAGCGATCTCAATCGCCGGTCTGTCACATTCACAGCCTGATCAGAGGCAGTTACTGTCAGAACGACCATTGGAACACTCTCTCTGTCAAGAGGGGATGCAGTGACTAACGTGCCAAACGAGGGATGGATGAGAAATGGATTCATTCCAGGGGGGTGGGATTCAATGACATATTGTATTCTACTGTTCAAAAAACTGCCATCGCCATCCTTGGCATTGAAGACATAAACCAGAGTCCCTATGGGAACATTCTCCTCCACGCTTATCACAATGAACTCATCCTGGAAAGAAGGGGAATGGTCGTTCTGATCTTCCACATCAACACTAAGGAAGACTGTGCTGTTCAGGGGAGGATTTTTGCTATGGTCTGTAGTAATCACCCTGAAAAGATAATGAGATGTTGTTTCATAATCGAGTTCCTTGGAAAGAAACAAGTCTCCTGTTGAGCTGTCAATTTCAAAGTGACCATCCTTGTCATCCGCAGCAATTCTAAAATGTAATTTTCCATTATGATGTTGTTGAAGATGATCAGGTGACTTTATCAAGCTCATTATTTTTGTAGGCTTCCAGTTTTCTGGTATAACTAAGTGTCTGATATTCTGAGAAATGATTGCTCTCCCTTTGGATAGAGGGACCACCTGAAATAAGAATAAAAGAACTGGTAATTTGTGGTATTTTTAAAACAGTTGAACAATACATGCAGTGGTATTATTTTGGAAGTTAATTCCTTTCATTTGTGTAATATAAATATGTTAATTGCTCATCAAATATATTTTTTGTATTATATAATTCCACTATGTCTCAGAGGATTGAAAATTGCATAATATTTAGGAGATAAGAAACTGCAGAATTGTCCATGTTCCAGTTTGCTGTGATGTCTGAAATGACAGTTTGGCAAGGTGGAGCTATCGTTACACTGAACTGTAGCCTTGTAATTCTTCAAAAGAAATGTGGGATAGCTAGCTCTGTAAATTACTGTAAATACTGGAGACCAATTTATATATAAGGATAACATTTGTGTACATTCAAGTATCATATGTCTTTGAAACAAGAAACTGGTAGTATGACTATGTAGATTTTTCTCTTAACTCACTTATCTTTAATCAATAAAGAATATAATTTGGAAACAGAACTCTTGAAATATATCCTTGATTATTTTATATACATATATTAATATAACTGATTGCCATATGTGTGACATATGACTGGTTAGTGTAATTTTTCCTACTAAAAATACTTGCCACAACTTGTTTGCTCATTGTGATTGAAGTAAAGCCTTAAAATACGACCACAAGTGACATTTCTAAGTTTTAAAAAAATTATGAAAAAAACTATGTGATTTATTATATGGTCGTTTTTTTTACAAACATGTTTCTCCTGTAAATTTATCAGGCTCTTGCAATTACAAATAACTACAAGAAAAGATACCTTGTGTTCAATAATGCAACATAAATGCCCATATAGTGATGAATATCTTGTCAAGAACTATACAAAGCTAATCTACAAAATAATCTGGCTCTAAATCATTTCTCTAGTGATATCAAAAAGGCAAATATATATGAGGAATCATCTCTTTAAATGGTATTCATATTCTATATATTCAAATACATACATATTGGATGTATCTTCAATCTGCACACTTTTATAAGAGTCAAATGAAACTTTCAGACATCTTTCCACATTGTAGGGTGATGACATTACCTGGATATTAATAACTGCCTGTCCTTGAAGAGGAGGCTCTCCCTGGTCACTGGCAACAACAGTCATCCTATAGGAAGGTCTATAATCATATGAAAGTACTATGGTTGTTCTTATTTCACCACTGTTGGCATCAATCTTAAAATGATCAGCACTATCTTCTACACACAAAAAATTGAAGAAATGAATGTTAATTGACAATGTCTAAAACACAGAATCACTTAATATATCTCTGATCATTTGGAAGACTTATTTGCCTTAAGCTCTATAAGTGTTTGAACACAAAAACGACACAAAATACAAACAAGAAACATAAGAGATTTTTAAAAATCTTATTATGGAAAATTTCAAGCAATATGAAAAAGTAGACAGAATGCTATAATGAACTTCTATGAGTCTGCCACCTAGCTTCAATAATTATCAACTCATAGCCAATCTTATTCCATCTATTTCCCATTCATATACTTCTCTTCCCCAATTTCTTTGGAAGCAAGACCCACAATCATATCATTTCTTCTGTATATATTTCAAAATGCATCTCTAAAAAATAAGAGATATTTTTCACATAATCACAGTACCATAGCATACTTTAAAAATTAATAATGATTCACTGATATCATCAACTGTTCAGTAAATTTTTAAAATTTCTAATCATTCCATAAATATCAATTTTTAAATTTGTTTCATTAAGATCAAAATAAAGCCCATATAGTACATACTTCTTCAAAGTATGGATTGTTGCCATCCATCTCTTTATCATATCCTTGTAATTCATTTGTTGAAGAAACTGGATTTTGTATCCTAAAGTTTTCCATGGTCTAGACTTGGGTATTGCATTTTCAACATGTAATTTAATATGTTCCTCTGTCCACTGTGTTTTCCCTAAATTGGGAGGTAGAGCTATAGAACTGATCAGATTTAGGTTTGATTTTTTAGCAAGACTACTTCCTAAACAATGTTTTTCCTTTTATAAGCACAAAACTGGCTGCCTATTGTTTTTTTATGGTGGTCTCCACTGATGCACAGCCTAGATCCACTTAATGACTGTTAAATATTGCAAAGTATAACACAGGTTGAGCATCCCTAATCTAAAAGTCCAAAATCCAAAATATTCCAAAATCTGAAATCTTTTGGGTGCAAAAATGATGCTACAAGTGAAAAATTCTACACCTGACTCATGATGAGCCACAGTCAAAACTTTGTTTCATGCACAAAGTTATAAAACTATATGAGATTACCTTCAGGCTATATGTAGTTAACAAATACATAAATTTCGTGTTTAGACTTGGGTCTCATCCCCAAGGTACCTCATTATTTATATGTAAGTATTCCAAAATCCAAAAGTTGGAACACTTATGGTACCAAGCATTTTGGATAATGGATACTCCACATGTGCTGCATTCTGGTTTATCATCTCTTTTTCATAAATTAGCTGGACTAAAGACAAACTGTCTCTCATTTACTTTTTGGCAACCTAGTGAAACAGTTAACTATAGGTGAGGTACGATAAATGCTTGGTGTTAAACTTTTATTTAGCAATTTTTGAAATAATGGATTGATTCACTAACATCTCTTAATATTCCAACTACGATAAGTAACTTTTTGTCTTGTTTTTGTTTTAGAAACTATTAAGCATAAATTTAAACATATTAGATATGTTTCAATGTATTGCCATTATTATCCATCTTGATGCTCAAATCGTCCCATCACTGAACATTGGAATGCTCTTAAAGATGGTACCTGGGTCTTTTTGACATGATCCTAATAGTCTGGTGACAGAATGGTACAGACTTATCTGGTAGATTTTCTGTCCATAACCTAGAATCAGGTATTTTTCCAAAGACTCCCAGTTTCTTTCAGTAGAAAATGGTTTGGGGAGACAATATTCGGCATGCTAACGGTGTTCACTGTTCCTAGGCTGGTCATTTTTTTCCAGACCTTGTCAGTGGACAGAGAATCCATACATAGACAAACACATTAAAATATATCCTAAGTTCATATTGACACATAATTCAAATTGGGGAGATGGGGCAAGATGGCTACGGAACTGGTTGGAATGTGAGAATCTCTGCAAAAATGAATGTCGGTAAAGACTGTCTGCATGAGTGGGGTGTACTGGTGGGTGAGTGAAAGTCCATCTGAGAGGAGACTCGGGTTCAAGCACCTGTGGCTGTCCTCTGGAGGTGACTGCAACCCACCACTGCACTGAGATTGGAGCCCCCCCATGTGCAGAATCACCTGCCATTCTCAGGGGTCTCTTGAGAGGAGGCAGCAATGAACAGCTGCTCCTCAGCACCTGGCACCTGGCCCACCACATCACCTGTGGCAGCAGGCTGGGCACTAGCAGCAGGAACTGTGAAGAAGGCACGGTGAGGAAATCTGGAACTGAGCCCAGACACCAGTGAGGAGACACCAGTGAGGAGACTGCCATTTTCTCTGTCCCAGGACCAGGCAGAGACCTGTGTTGCCCTGCCCAGCTCTGACCAGCCTCCAACCCGAGACCCAGAAAGTATCTCCTCACTCCTTTGGGATCAACCATCAGACTGGGAGAGACAGATGCCCCCCACCCCCACACCGGAACAGAAACAGACACATCTGAGTTGAGTTGGAGACTTGACAGCAGTGGCAACAGCAGACAAGTAGGGTGAGTCCAGATCTGATTCATCCTCCTCCCACCGAAGTCCACAGGGCATTTGACCCACACTAAGAGCAATCAAATCAGCCTATGCTGAGAGCAGTGGGGACAGTTTGGAGACTGGAAACACTCCCTAATGTAATGGCAGCCCAAAGCACTGGCAATCAAAAGCATGCTTGGAAAAGGAACCTGAAGTTCTAAAAATGGCCACATAGCGAGCTCTTTTTTTTTTCCCTTCTTTCTTTCTTTCTTTCTGTTTTTGTTTACATTTTCATACTTAGTTTTGGTTATTTTACTGATGGTTTTCAGATTTTCTGTTTGTGTGTGTGTATTTTTGAGGGTGAGTACATCAAGAGAGGTTTTTTTTTGTTTGTTTGTATGATTGTATGTTTTTGTTTTTGTTTTGTTTGTCTTTGTTGTTTCCTTGTATATTCATTAGTTGGTGTGCCTCTCTATTTTCCCTCTTCTCTCTCTCCACCTTCCTTTCATCTCCCTACTTCCTTTTTCCATTCTTTACATTTTTCTTATCTCATTTTGCTTTCAAGGGGCAAAATACACACCCACTGCATGGACGGATTGTAAGGCAGTGGGAAGTGGGTTCCTGGGGACCCACACACATGTCAGTGGATACTGAGATCTGCAGATAGCTTCAGAACCACAGCTCCCCTCTTAATCAAATCTCAAAACTTGCAAAAAGCACAGCCCCCAACCCCAGTCTGACTTCAAAATTGAACAAATTCAGAGGAGCTGCAAAAGGAAGAATAGGGGATTAAGCAAATGGAAGTAAATGCCACCCCTACTATCACTGAAAAACAGGATTAAAGAAGGGGGAAAAGGGGGGAGGAAAACCTTCACAAATAAAGAAGAACCAACAGAAGAATACAGGTCTCATATAGAGCCCTGGAAAGACAGCAACTGAAAATACAGACTTCAGAACTCAAACAATGAAAAGCCCCAGAACAACTGGTCACAAACCACAAACACAGATATCAAGATATTAATAGAGAGAATAAATAGAAATGAGGAAAGACAAGAGGAAAGAATGAAGGAGTTGATAAATGAGATGATGGCAATAAAGAATATGGTGAATTAAATAAATAACAAACTGATAAGCATGGAAAGCAGAATTAACTAAGCAGAAGGAAGATTCTCAGAGCTTGAGGACCAAAACATGGAACTAACCCAAATTGTTAAAAACACAAAAAAGAAGCCTAAAAAGACAGAACAATACCTCTAAGAGATGAGCGATTATTTCAAGAGGCTGAACCTAAGATTAATTAAAATCCCTGAGGCAGAGAGAGAGAGAGAGAGAGAGAGAGAGAGAGAGAGAGAGAGAACACCCTGGAACAAACATTCCATGAAATTATAGAAGAAAACTTCTCTCATCTCATCAGAGACATGGCCATTCAAACACAAGAGATTCAGAGAACCCCTGCAAGACATCAAATGAGAATATCAACTCCTAGATATACAGTAATTTGCTTACACAAATTAAGTATAAAAGAAAAAATCCTAAAGGCAGCAAGAGAGGAAGATCAGACTACCTACTGGGGAAGACCAATTAGAATAGCAGCAGACTCATCTACAGAAACACTACAGGTTAGAAGAGACTGGAGTCCAATTTTCAAAATTCTCAAAGATAAACCATTTCGACCAAGAATTACCTATCCAGCTAAGCTAGGTTTCATCAGTGATAGAGAACTGACATTCTTCCCAGACATTCAATCCATAAGAGTTTACACTGCCACCTGAACAGCTCTACATGATATAAGAAAGTATTAAACACAGAAGAAAGAAAAAAAGAATGACCACACCATCCCTGAAAATACAGGAAAAAGATTGAAAACACAGGCAGTGCGAAGGGCTTGAAGATGGCCGGTTGGCAGAGCTACGTGGATAACCTGATGTGCGATGGCTGCTGCCAGGAGGCCGCCATTGTCGGCTACTGCAATGGCAAATATGTCTGGGCAACCATGGCCGGGTGCGTCTTCCAGAGCATTACGCCAGTAGAAATAGATGTGATTGTAGGAAAAGACGGGGAAGGTTTCTTTACCAACGGTTTGACTCTTGGTGCAAAGAAGTGCTCAGTGATCAGAGATAGTCTATACGTTGATGGTGACTGCACAATGGACATCTGGACAAAGAGTCAAGGTGGGGAGCCAACATACAATGTTGCTGTGGGCAGAGCTGGTAGAGCATTGGTTATAGTCATGGGAAAGGAAGGTGTCCACGGAGGGACACTTAACAAGAAAGCATATGAACTCGCTTTATACCTGAGGAGGTCTGATGTGTAAGCAGCCTCTCCCCATCTACCTAGCAACTGTCTTCATCACCACCCCAATTATGGTCACAGTGCTACCAGACTAGATGGTAGCTAATTTTTCTTTACCTATTTTCTAATGTCATGATTCCTGTTTGCCCAATGGATCATTTGTATGTTAACCACTGTATGTAACCAACCCTTATCTGGCAACGTAATTGCAGCACAATAATGATTTGCATGATACCTTGAAATTGGGGGGAGGGAGCATGCCAAGTTGGGCATCACTTTGTCTTAGCAATTAATGGGATATTGATTACTAAAATAAGTTAATATAAAGCAAGGTGCCGGTTGTACAATCTCTAATTTGATCAGTGTCTTTTCAGCACTTTGAGCGTTTACTTGGCTCATTTAGTCTTCCTTTTGTAGCGCATGGTTGGAAGGAAAAAGTGCATGCATCTTTCCTTCACTCCTCTCTTTTCCCCACCCTCTCCCTTCACACATAAGCCATTTGGTTTGCTTCTCTTCTTTTATGCAGTGCCTGGTTTATTTAACCAATTAATATCCCTTTTGTTGATGAGCTATTGAGAGCTGCAGCAGTTTGCTTTTAGTATTGTTGTTGCACTTGAGCAGAGACAAACTTTTTCTGTCATAGTGTCTATAGGACATGAAGAGTGCAATGGCAAAACAAGAACAAAAAGCACTTCCTCCCATGACCTTACAGTAAACATATTGATTGAATCCCCAGGGACATTCCATCATTGCAATAGCTCAGATTTTTGTTCCTGTCTTTTTCTTTGCACACCAGCTCTACTCTTTAGTAAAATTGTAAAAGGCTGCCATTATAAACATAAGGTATCCCAACATAACCATCTGGAGTGTGTCCAGTTTGTTCTTCATAGGACCAATTTTATTTGCAGCTTGAGTTTTTATATGAAGTTACATTATTGTGGACTTGGCTGTCTTATGATGAATTTTTTCATAAGTATTTTGTGCCATACTATTGTTAAAATGAACTGTTGCTATTGTGAGATGGATTTTAACTGACCTATTAAGGGTTTCTTTCGAATGGCACTACTTTAGGGACATTCTAGTATTTGCTTCTATCATCTGGGCCTTGTGCATAATGTACAAATTTAAAAACAGATGTTGTTTCTGATTGTCCATTTCTTTTTTTTTTTTGAGTTGGAGTCTCACTCTGTCGCCCAGACTGGAGTACAGTGGCCGCTCCCGGCCACCGCAGCTTCAACCTGCTGGGCTCCAGCGATCCTTCCGCCTCAGCCTTCAGAGTAGCTGGAATTACAGGCATGCACTGTCACGCCCAGCTGATTTTTAAATTTTTATTGTGGAGATGAGGTCTCGCTGCCCAGGCGGGTCTCGAACCCGGGGGCTCAGGCAATCCACTCACCTCAGCCTCCCAAAGGTGCGGGATTACAGGCTGAGCCACCAAGCCTGGCATGTGATTGTCCATTTCTTTCCCTGCACTTTGTTACATCTGGGATACAGTCTAAGTCATCTGATTTAATATGCGTTTTTAAAAATGCCATAACTATTAAACACCTTGTTTACAGACAGATGAAATAAATTTATTCCAACCAAAAAAAAAAGATTGAAAACACACATAAATCAACCCCCAAATCAAAAGAAAGTTAACAAACAAATAAACAAACAACAATAATAAACTCTATAAAAACCTCATGACAAAGAGAAACTCTCACATCAACGTAATTAACCAGAATAATAATGAACTAAATACACCACTAAAAAGAAATAGAATGGCAAATTGGATAAAAAATAATGATGCAACAATATGCTGTCTCCAGAAGACTCATCTCACCAGAAACGATACTCACAGACTCAAAGTAAGAGGATGGAAAACAAATTTTCAGGGGAATGGAACACAAAATAAAGCAGAAGATAAGACCTTAATATCAGACAAAATACCCTTTAAGCTATCAAAACTGACCCTGAAGAAATACAAACGATTATCAGAGATATTTATGCACACCTGTATGGAAACAAACTTGATAACCTAAATGAAATGGAGGACTTTCTGACATTGCACAGCCTCTCAAGATTGAAACAAGACAACATCAAGACACTAAATAGACCAGTAACAACCCAGGATGTTAACTCTGTCATAAGAAAGCTACCTAAAAAAAAAAAAAAACAACAACAAAGTTCTAGATCAGATGGTTTTCCAGAAGAATTCTACAAGACATACAAGGAGGAGCTGTTGCCAATCCTACTGAAAATATTCCAGGCAATTGAGAAAGACATAATTCTCCCCAAATCATTTTACAAAGCTAACATCACACCGATACACAAACTGGGTAAAGATCCAACAAAAAAGAGAACTTCAGGCCAATATCCCTAATGAACCTAGATGCAAAAATTCTCAACAAGATTATAGCATATAGAATCCAACAACACATCTCAAAAATTATCCACCATGACCAAGTAGGCTTTATCCCAGGGATACAGGTGTGGTTCAACATCCACAAGACCATAAATGTAATTAAATATATCAATGGATGAAAAAATAAGAAACACATGATTATATAATAAGACACAGAAACACTTTTGATAAAATTCAGTATTCCTTCTTGATAAAAATCTTCGAAGAACTAGGCACAGAAGGAACATACCTCAAAATAGTATGCTCCATCTACGACAAACCCACAGCCAACATATTGCTACATGGACAGAACCTGGTAGCATTTCCCCTGAAAACTGGAACAAGACTGCTTACTCTGACCCCTCCTGTTCAACATTGTGTTGTAATTCCTAGCTAGAGCAATTAGACAAGAGAAGGAAATCAGGGGTATCCAAATAGAAAAAGAAGAAGTTAAGTTATTCCTTTTTGTTGACGATATGATCCCATACCTCAAAAATCCAAGAGAATCTGTCTAAAATCTCCATACAGTGACAAAGGACTTTGGCAAAGTCTTGGGGTACAAAATAAATGTACAAAAGACAGTTGCATTTTTATACACCAACAACAAATAGGCAGAGAACCAAATAAAAAGCACAATTCCATTCATAATAGCCATCAAAAAATTAGGAAATTGGCATCTTCCTAACCAGAGAAGTGAAAAAGCGTTGCAATGAAAACTGTAAAACACTGCCCAAAGAAATCCAAGAAGACACAAACAAATGGAAAAATATTCCATGCTCATGGATAGGAAGAATCAACATTATTAAGATGTCTATCCTGCCAAAGGCAATCTACAGATTCAATGCAATACCCATTAAATTACCAGCATCATTCTTCTCAGACCTGGAAATGACAATACAGAAACATAAACTACCACAAATAGCCAAAACAATCCTCAGCAAAAGAAACAAAGCAGGAGGTATCACACTTCCAGACTTTAAACTTTACTGTAAGGCTATAATAATCAAAACGGCCTGATATTGGTACAAGAACAGGCATATGGACCAATGGAACAGGA
Source organism: Carlito syrichta (assembly GCF_000164805.1). Lineage (NCBI taxonomy): Eukaryota > Metazoa > Chordata > Mammalia > Primates > Tarsiidae > Carlito > Carlito syrichta. The sequence continues at coordinate 391,110 of NW_007252781.1, read as the reverse complement.
TAAAGATTCCAGAAGCAAAACTTCAATTTCTCAACCAACTCATCTTCAACAAAGTCTCCACCACCAACCACTAGGGAGAGGAGAACTTATTCAGTAAGCGGTGCTGCAAAAACTGGTTACCACATGCAGAAGATTGAAACAGGACTCCTACCTATCACCATACACAAAAATGAACTCTAAATGGATCAAAGACCTAAACGTAAAACTTCAAACTATAAGAATCTTAGAAAATGCAGGAGACACCCTTACAAAAACTGGAGTAGGCAACCAATTCTTGATCAAAATCCCTAGTGCCCATACCATAAGAGATAAGATAGACAAGTGGGACTTCATCAAACCGAAAAGTTTTGGCAAAGTAAAAGAAACCATCAAGAGAGTGAGGAGACAGCCCACAGACTGGGGGAAAATATTTGCCAACTGTATTTATGACAAAGGCCTAACATCCAGGATCTACAAGGAACTCAAAATGCTGAAAAGAAAAAAACAAACAGCCCATTACAAAGTGGGCAAAATATATGAATTGACACTTCTCAAAAGAAGACATATGAGCAACAAGAGATACATGAAAAAATACTCAGCCTCACTAATCATCAAAGAAATGCAAATTAAAACCCTACTGGGATGCCACCTAACTCCAGTCAGGATGGCCGTCATCAATAACTCAAAAAACAACAGATACTGGAGAGGATGGGTAAAGGGAAAACTTGTACACTATTGGTGGGAGTATAAACTAGTATAACCTCTGTGGAAAATGGTTTGGCGATTCCCAAAAGATCTAAAATTCAACCTTCCATATGACCCCACAATCCCCCTTCTGGGAATATACCCGGAGGAACTCAAATCACTCTACGAAAAAGATACCTGCACATGAACGTTTATTGCAGCATTATTCATAATAGCAAAAACATGGAACCATGCTGCACATTGAAAGAGGACTGGATAAAAAAATGTGGTACATATACATGATGAAATATTATGCAGTCATAAAGAAGGACAAAATTATGAACTTCGCAGTAACTTTGAGGGACTTATATATTAATACTGAATGATCTATCACAGAAATGAAGAACTGAGTACCACATGTTCTCACTCATAAGCAGACCTTGAACAATTATTATAATACTATAAGAAAGGGATTGGCAGTAGTGGCAAACTTCCAGGGGAGAGAGGAGAGGCACATCTCATCAACCAGGATACCTGCAGAGTGGCCATTTGTATACCTAACCCTGAATTGTACCCCACGTTTTTAAGATAAAAAAAAAATTAAAAAAAAGAAAATCTAACAGAAAAAAAAATTCAAATTGGTACCGTAGAATTTTGTTTAGCTAAATAGCAGATTTATATTCTTCAGTAACATTTGAATAGTTCAAACAATTCAAAACTAAAACAAAGCCTGAGTAGAGTTCTTCTCTATTCTCTTGTTCAACAGTTGTCAAGTCATTACCATGAACCAAATACTTTACCAATTGTAAGAGAAATAATGCAAATGTAAAAGGACTTCTGCCTTCAAAAAAGTAACAGCATGGAGTAGGCAATTACATAACATTTATTAACTGTGCCCTCTATGTTTAATCAATTTATTTTATTCTCATAGGAATACTAGGGAATGCTTTCATAAATAGGTTACATATCTTTATTCCCACCATACTGGCTTTTATCTTGGTATTTTATCTTATATTTTGTAGTTGCCTCTGTTTTACAATTAGAGAAAGTAAAAATAAAGATATGAATAGTGTAATATATTTTATTGACATGCCACAAGTATCACTTTAATTCATATTTCAAACACTTGGAAATATATGAACATCAAAGTATCACTTCCCGGATTAATCAATTTTCAATATTTCTTCAAAGTTTTAAAGAAATGACAGAGTGTAAATAAAGCACTGGACCTATGTATACTTACAAATCTCACTCCCTTCCTCTCTCCCTGTATTTACCCACTTTTATGACTAAAGTTGAGGTTTATCTTTCTAGTCCATACATCCATAAATAATATATAGTATGGCATTGCTTGCTCTTAAATAATGTTTTGGCCAGGTGTGGTGGCTCATACCTGCAATCCCAACATTTTGGGAGACCAGGGCGAGAAGACTGCCTGAGCCCAGGAGTTTGAGACCAGCCTGGGCAACATGGTGAGACCTCATTTCTACAATTAAAAAAAATTAAAATAAATATCTGGGTGTGGTGACATGTGCTTGTAATCTCAGCTACTTGGAAAAGGCTGAGTCAGAGGGATCTCTTGAGCCAGCAGGTTGAGGCTGTGGTAGCCATGTTCCACCCACGGCACACCAGCCTGAGCAACAGAGTGAGGTCTGACTCTAAAATAAATAAATAGATAGATAAATTTTTTTATGACAGGATTATAGCCATAGATAGATAGATATAGATAGTGTGTGTGTGTGTGTGTGTGTGTGTGTGTGTGTGTGTGTGTGTGTGTGTTTTCCCTCTGCAACCTCATTGTCTTTCACAGGCATACCATATTCTCTTCTCCACCCCAAAATAAAGTAGGAGGGGAAAAAAAGGTAAGAAGACCTTACTGACCTAGCCAGAGAAAGATTCTTGAATGCATGCTTGGAAAGCCAGTTTTTCTTTCCCCCTAGGACTAGATTAGTCTAGGTTAAGAGAATGAAAAGAGAAAGTTGAAAGGTGAGGTGACTAACAGGAAGACAAAAACAAACAAACAAACAAACAAACAAACAAAAATCATGGGGGAGACAGGGAGAGAATCTCTGAAACAGAGGAGAGCAGGAACACAGATGAAGAGCTGTCCCCAAATGTGGATCTTCAGCAGGCTCATTACCTTTGTAGACTCCACTGTGCAAGTGTCCTAAAAACTGTAAAAGAATTTCTGAAGGCTGGGTGCGTGGCTTATGCTTATAATTCCAGCAATTTGGGAGGCCGAGGTGAGAGAACTGCCTGAGCCATGGGTTTAAGACCAACCTGGGCAACTTGGCAAGAACTCATCCCTACAAAAAATTAGCCAGGTGTGGTGGTGTGTGTCTGTAGTACCAACCACATGGAAGACTGAGGCAGAAGGATCACCTGAACCCAGCAGGTCGAGGCTGCAGTGGCCGTGAGCATGCCACTGCATTCCAGCCTGGACAACAAGTGTGAGACTCCAACAAAAAAAAAAAAAAAAAAAAATTTCTGAAATGTTTGCAGGTAAAGAAATTAGGATGCCTTGTATGGGCACAGAAACACGAGTGAACCCTCGCTGACCAAGGAGATAATGAGAAACACCACCTGTAACTTTTCTAATGAAAAGCAATACAATGAATTCAAAGCCACTGTTAAAGGAGAATTTTTTTTTATCTTCTGTAACTTGCCTTTTTCACTTAACTTTGGCTTCAAAATTTATCCAGGTTGCTGTGTACGAAACTCTAGCACACTCATTTTCATTGCTGCAGAGTATTCCACAAGAATATACTGTATGTTACAAGCTGTTAAACAATGCTCAGTGATCATCCCGTTTTGTGTTTCAATCTGCACATGGAAGAGTTACTGTAGGATTGCTTCACTGCATTTCAAAGTGGTCACACCAAGGAGTCTGAGAACGTTTTAAAATGTGCTTAATTATTCAGACATTTTCTGTGAATTGTCTGATAATATCCTTTGTCTAGTTTTTTTATTTATTTGTCCTTTCTTATTGATTTGCAGGAGTTCTCAATAAAGTATGAATATTAATTTTGTATTGGTTAGGTGGGTTGCAATTATCTTCTCTCAACTTGTGACTTAACTAATAAAATGGTAAAGATGGTATTTTTGTAGTGTCTTGAATTTTAATATAGTTTTACTTATTTACTCGTGTTTCCACTTTACTTCTTGTTTAAAAATCCTTGTTTATCCTCAATGCTATATTACTAATCTCATATTTTCTTTTGTAAGATTAAGGAGTTTCCACATTTAAATAGCCTCATCTTTAATATAATGGAAGGTAAAGATATAATGTTATTTTTCCATATAGCTAACCAATCCCCTCAGAATCATGTATTGATAGTTCATCTTTTTCCACATTTATTTCTCACTCTTCTCATATGTCAGATTTCCATACACAAGAGGTGCGATCTCTACTCTTTTCAGTTGGCCTATTCATTAATCCATGAGTCAATACAATAGTGTCTTAATTACAAAAGTTTTATAAATCAAGACCTGGTAGGGCCCATATCCCACTCGTTCTTTGAACATTGTCTCAGTTATTCCTTGTCTTTTGCTCTTCCATAAGACTTTTAGAACCAGCTTGTCAAATTCCAATGCCACACTGAAATTTTGGTGGAAATTATACTGAATTAATCAATATATTTTTGTTAAGGATTTTTTTTGTTTTTGTTTTTTGAGTTGGAGTCTCACTCTGTCGCCCAGACTGGAGTGCAGTGGCCGCTCCCAGCCACCACAACATCGACCTGCTGGGCTCTGGTGATCCTTCCACCTCAGCCTTCCAAGTAGCCGGAATTACAGGCATGCACTACCACGCCTGGCTGATTTTTTGATTTATTGTACAGATGAGGTCTCACTGCCCAGGTGGGTCTCGAACCTGCGGGCTCAGGTAATCCACTCATCTCAGCCTCCCAAAGGTGCAGGATTACAGGGTGAGCCACCGAGCCCGGCAGGATTGTTATCTTTAGGCTATCAAAGCTTCCCAAACATGGACACGATATAGCTCTGCACTTCATTCTTTTATGTTTTTCATTATTATTTTGTAATTTTCTACATAAAAGTCTTACACATGTTTTACTGGAGTTTTCCCTATGCCCCTAATAGAGACACGTTGTATTAGGGAGTTTTGAAAAAAATTATATAACTTGAGGGCCCTTCTTATGAAAAATAGGACATTATTACAGAAATAAATTGCTCATTTCTCCTTCTACCCGGAGGAGTCTAGGCAAGTATAGTATCCTGAAACTTAAGTTTCATTCGCTTCACAGTAGATCTGTCCCCACACCTTATGATTTTCTTTGTGAATTTCCCATAGTAAATGAGATATTTGAAAAATTGAGTTTTTTAAAATGCTGAATTTTGGATGTTGATGTTGTTTCTAGAAAATCTGCTATCTTATTCACCCCAATGGTTTGCCTGTAACCTTTCTTGGGTTTTCCATGAAGACAATTAAATGATCTGCATTTAAGGACAATGTTGTCTCCTGCTTCTGTAAGTTTGTATCAAACATAACAAAGCACACAATGTCTTTTGAAGTGGTATAAAAATGATGTCAACTAAAGTAAATCACTAGAACAAATCTGAGGCCTACACATTCTTAAAGAAAACATAAAACTAAGCCCACTTCAATAAAGCATACATGTAAAGCATACATATGTGACATTTTCTAGGTATGATTTATTCTGAACCTAAGAATTTCGTCTTCATAAAAAATTCATTAAAAAGGACGTTTTAGCTCTTAATTATTCTTAACACCACTTCTTATTCACTAACAACTGTTATCCTTCCAATAAAAGTAAATTTGTACTTCACATTATTTTTTCACAAATTATTCATTTAAGATGAATGGTTTCTATTTACATTACGACACAAAAAGCTACTATGATTTTTTATTAAACTTTTAAATTCTTTTTTAAAAATGAAAATGATTCTTGACATCAGCAAATGTATTTTGTTTGTAATTTGGTATTATTTGCAAAGATAACGAGAGCATTCTGAGTAATCAAAATAGCAACTATTTTCCAAAAAGGAGACAGGTAGTTAATAAATCGAAGAGAAAATTCTAAAAGCTCTTATTCTTTATGAAGAGTGACTTTTACCTGAAGATAGTGAATATATAACTTCTGCACTGTTTCCTTCATCAAGATCCTTTGCAAACACAGTGGTAACCAACATATTTACTGGTTGACCTTCCAGAACCTGTCATTAGAACAAATGGCTTACAAATAGGTCAGTGGGAGTTTAAAAAGAAATATCAATGGAACTTTAAATGAAAGAACACATTACATTACACTAAACATTTTTAAACTTAAAAAAAATCAACATAAAATTCAAATGTCTACCATATAAAAGTTACATGGGTGTAAGTCTATAAAAATGATCCTTGAAAATTAAATCTCTCACTCAATTTGAATAAATTATCTGGGGCATTGAACTAATTCTGGAAAAAAGGGAAATCAAGTTAACCAAACAATCTTAAGTTCTGAGTGTTTTAGAAATTCTAGCATATTCTCATTAGTCATCTCTCAGGACATTTTTTTAAAGGTTGTTGTCAAAATATGCTTAAAATAAACACAAGCTTTCATTTCAGAAAACATACCTCAGGCCGGACATTTTGCCTTAATTACTAAAAAATCTTGAGTTATTGAAATGCATACATGAAATTCAACTTCAACTTTGCAATCCAGTTGCCCAATTAAGCCACAGAATATTTTAATGATATGACTAAAAATCATACTGCTAATATAATGTTTTGCCTTGTTAGAATTTTTCTTTAAATGCGACTTTGAAAGGTCAGTTTAAAGTTACTAAGTTCCTGAATATCACATATTCTCACTCATAGTGGGAGCTGAACATTAATCACATTAGCACAAAGGAGAGATTGGCAGTCACTGGGCACTACCAGGGATGGCAGGGGCACGTAACACAAAGGTACCTGGTCCCAAACCAGGGGAAATGAGGGTCAAACTTCACCTGCATGCAGCCTACTTGGGTACTTAATCCTTACTTGTACCCCACATCTCTATAATAAAATAAAACTTTAAAAAATAAAGTTACTAAGTTTCTCAATACCTTTTTTTAATAAACGAAAAATTTTTTAAAGAACAGTTTTAGGTTCGCAACATAATCGAGCAGAAGGTACAGTGATTTCCCATTTAATCCCTGTGTTGTGTACATATACACAACCTTCCCCATGATCAAAATTCCACACTAGAAGTTCCTCAATACCTTTGTTGAGTTGTTCAGTAGACATATTTGAGTATCATTTGAATGTCCAATTCAATTGTTTTGGAGCAGTAGCTTCTGAATTTTACTTTTTATATTCCTCCATTAAAAAATGATAAGCACATCCAAGATATAGCTATGTATTAATTATGTGCATGAACTAATTGCCAATTTATCATGTGTATTATAAAACATAAAAAACATGGAAATGAAAAGGATGAGATAAGGTAAATTAATTAGGATTATTCCTATGTGCTCAAAAGGATCAGCTTCAACGATGTCTGGATGTACCCCATCCACTCTGGAGCTACAGATCGTTCCTCTGCTTTAATTATCTTATCAATGGGTGCCAATGGCTTATAAGAATCACTGCCCAGAGACCTGCATAAATTGCTGGAGAAACAATCCATGTCCGAGCATTACTGATCCTGATGCACTATAATGTTTGCATACAAAAGGCAGAATTGAATTCATTATTACACAGCCGCTGGAGGCACAATGTCAAAGAGCACATATATCCATAGTCTCATTTAGTCGTTTCCAGGTCTAGAAAAGCATGCTTTGTCACAAGACTGAGTGATAAATTCCCATATTTTACCACAAGATGGCGCTCAAAACAAATGACTAAGGACAGCTACAGCTTCTTTGCATGACAACTTCGCTTCACAAACCTTGACATGTAACTCCTTTCCAGGGAGGCACTGCGGGAAGAACGGTCTGTTATCATTGATGTCTGTGACTGAGACGTAAACCGCCATGGTGGCATTTCGCGGTGGGGAGCCACGGTCTGTCACTAGCACGGTCATCTCATGGTGTACCCGATGCTCACGGTCCAATGCTATCCAACTGATCAACTCGCCTGAGGAACACGGAGTAGAACAAAAAGACACAGACCCTGTGTTCTAGATGCACCAAATCAAAAATAGTTTGCAGGAGGAAAACCAAATATAAATATTTGAGCAAATGTGCAACTTCCAAGCAAGACCACGTAATAGTAGTTTGGCTTTATGGTTACCAATGAAACCACTTTTCAGAAATTGCTCCTGAAAGTGCCACTTTAAATTTGTTATTCTTTGTATTTCAAATTATCTACTATCAACCATTTGAACTTTAAAAAAATGAATTTATATTTATGTATGCAGACATTTACTTTTATCTCACAAAATACACGCATAGCAATGGATAGTAACTTCCTGAGTAACTCAGTGCTTGAGAAGACTTATTTTATTCTTGTCTAGAACTACACTATCTCTGGTAACTTCCTTCATGTGTCAGCCATGACCCAGGCATGGTATCATCCCTGCTTCACCTTATTGCCAATAGCTTTGGGTAGACAAATGTTTTCTCAGCCCATCTCCTGCTGCAAAGCTTCGCCAAGTACTGATTTCCTTACCACCAATGAAAAATTTACTTGCAAGAAAGTAAACATAAAGCAGCTACCAGCAATCATTCCTATTGCTAAGAATTTTTTCCTCCTAATACAATTAAAATGACATTGTATTTGTTCAAAAGTTGAAACAAGGATAAAAATAACTTCACATTTGGGTAAGTCACTGAATTGGTGAGGTTAAATGTAGTGTTTACTAAAACTGTTTACTATATAAACTAAATTTATGTAGCTTACTCAAATTGGAATTTTAATAGAGATCATATGCACAACTGCATTTTTAAAGTTTCAAACTGTCTCCTCTGAATGGCAAACATTTTTATTTCATGAACCAACTCTGAGAGGCAGCAGCTATTTGGAGGCCAGGGATGGAGAAGACGAGCAGCTCAGCCTAGATGGAGTTGGTGTGGGTAACCCAGGGCACATCAAGAATGAGTGCCTCCATGCATGGTAAAGAAACAGAACTCTGAACTTAAGCCACTTGCTTAGAGCCATACAACAAAATCAAGAATGGACATTCGACCTTCTTAATCTGGGAACTGGACTAATGGCAGGAGAGGGAAGATCATGGGAGAGCAAACAGTTTGCATATTTCAGAAAAAAAGAACGACCAAGTCAAGTAGAAGACCTAGAAAACCCTATGGAAGTCAAGGGCAAGCTGGGCCATGCTGTATACTTGAGTGGGGTCTGTGCCTTGCAGAAGGGGTCTCATCCTAGGGAGTGCATGGTAGAACTGCAGCTTGCCCCATTGTTGGCAAGTCTTGTGCCCAGGGAAAATCTTCATCTGGCAAGAAAGGGACACCTTCTCCTCATCACACAATAGGGTCTTGAGAACAAAGGTTTGAAATTCATCAGAACTGAATTCGAACTCTGTCCTACTAAAGAGTGGCAGCATTGTTTACACAGGTTATGGCATAGATGATGCCACCCAGAAATGCACAAAGTGGTCACCTCCTCTTACCTCCCACTAGCTGCAGGGCCTTGGGCACCATACTTGAGCGATCTGAGTCTCAGTCTCCCAGGCTAAATATTTGCAGTGTAAACATATGCCATTGTAAGGATAAAATAAAGGCCTTGCAAATTTATAGAATATAAATTTTAAAATTTAATGACTTTTAATATTTAATTTCTTAATTAAGACTTAAAAAATCCACTGTAATTATTCCCTTTTTCCCTCTTGCTAAAATGAGAATGGGGGCATTTGTTCCTAGAGTGATTTTGCAATCTCAGTTAATGGATTGGTTTCTAGTTTTAAACTGGTGACACTTATATTTCATAAAATATATTTTGACATTTTCTTTAATGTCTGCAAATGAAAAAGAATGGTTGGTGAAAAAAATTAGCCTTTGCTCAAAGTTGTATCCAATCCAGTTCTGACTATCCCACTAGATTCAGAATAAAGTCATATATTGGTAATATGTGGGTGTGAGGTGAGAGAAGTGTGAACCATTATAGGTGAAATGTTATTCCATTTTTACTTCATTTAAAAATTTCACAATAACTACAATCAAATACCATATTTTCTAAAAATCCTAATTTTAATTGCTTGTTTGTACTAATGCTGTGCCTAACATTTGAGTTTTCTCAATACTGATTTTAAAGGAATAGGTGGAAGCTACAAAATGCTACCTGTATTAGGGTTCATCTTGAAGACTTTTCCATCAGACAAAAGGAAATACAATAGCTGTCCATTCTTTCCAGAGTCCGTGTCAATAGCTGTAATTTTGCCTATTACCCCCTGGGGAACAGGGCTCTCTTCGACTTTCAAAAACAACACATCATGTAAGAAGGTAGGGGAATTGTCATTCTCATCCAGGACATGAACAATTACTGAAGTGCTCACATTTTGTAATAATCTATCCTCCGGGATCCAAGCAGACACTCTAAAATGATATGTTTGTGTGGATTCATAGTCAAGCTGTCGCCGCAGATAAATCCAGCCTGTGTAAGGGTGGATTCCAAACACAGCGGCGTCTATGCTGGGTTCCAGCCAGTACCTAAGCTGTGAGGCCTCACGCTGTGGGCCCCGTGGGTGTGCCTGTACTTGCAGTATTTGTGTCATCAGTGAGAGAGACTCACTAACTTCCACTTGATAGACCAGATGTTCAAAAGTCAAGGATGGACTTTGCTCTTGCTTCTCGACAACTACTGTCAACTCGAGCAGGGATGCCCGAGGAGGCATGCCTAGGTCCTCGGCCATGAGAGTTAGCCTGTGCTTCTTTAGCAAGCCCCCTCCCAGACTCCCATTGAGGTACACCACGCCAAGGTTCCTGTCAATGGCAAAGATGCTTGGACTCCGGCTTGCAATGGTGTATCGGATGAATCCGTTCAAGCCGCTGTCTTTGTCTTCTGCATGTGCAAGGTACAAGGCTGTGCCCGGCAGGGTGGTCTGGGATATATGAATCTCATCGGACGTGGAGAGAAAGGCTGGGAAATTGTCATTGACATCTATCACAGTTATGTTGACTTCTGTGCTGCTGCAGGCTGGGGAGCTGCCAAGCTGCGCCTGCACTGTGAGCACAACCACGGGCTGTGTTTCGTGGTCCAGGGGCTTCTGGGTGCGAATAGTGCCCAGCCACGGGTGAATGAAGAACTTTCCATCTAGATCACCAGAAGAAATTCTGTAAAAGATTGGTTCTGAGGAATCTGAAAAGAGAGAGAGAGGGAGAGAGCAATCACTGGATGTCAAAAGAATGTAATTACTGGAACCTCTGAAATTGAAAATATTAATAGGCTGGGTGCAGTGGCTCAAGCCTGTAATCCCAGCACTTTGGGAGGCTGAGGCAAGAGGATTGCCTGAGCCTGCAGGTTTGAGATCAGCCTGGACAACATGGTGAGACCTTGAATCTACAATAAATCAAAAAATTAGCTGGGCATGGTAGCGCGTGCCTGTAGTTCCAGCTACTTGGAAGACTGAGGCAGAAGGATCCCCAGAGCCCAGCGGGTTGACTCTGGGGTGGCCATGAGCACTCCAACCTGGGGGATGGAGTGAGACAGCAACTCAAAAAAAAAAAAAAAAAAGAAAGAAAGAAAATATTAATACAGTCATGTAGAGTATAGTGAAATTTCAGTAAATTGATGGATTGCATATAGCACACTGGTCCCATAAGGTTATAATACTCTATTTTCATTGTACCTTATATGTATTATAAGGTTATAATTTCATTTACTGTGTTTAGATACACAATACTTCCTGTGGTGTTACAATTGCCTGCTGTATGCAGTACAGCGACATGCTGTACAGGTTTGTAGCCTAGAAGCAATAGACTGTACCATAGAGCCTAAGTGTTTAGTAGGTTATTTCATCTAGGTTTGTGTAAGGACACACATCAGTGATGTTTGCACAATGACAGAATTACCTAAGGACACATTTCTCAGAATGCTTCCTACCGTTAAGGATGCCTGACTGTATATGCTACATCTACGGAGAATACTGTGCAATGTCTTATTTCTTCCTCAACTCTCCAAAGCCTGTTGAAAACCGGACACATGGTTTAAGATTTTTTCGACGGACAAAGGGAATGTCCAATAGACAAAAAGCAAGCGATAGGTCGTACTATCTTCCTTCATCCTTCTTACTTTAGATAAAGGGAAAGACATTCAGAAAATAGTTTGGGTATCTTTTTTATATAGCTGAGAAGCCAAGTTATGTTTTGTCAACGTTTCTCTATAACATCTACCTATGAAGGACAAGTACTCTTTTTTTTTTGAGTTGGAGTCTCACTCTGTCGCCCAGACTGGAGTGCAGTGGCCGCTCCTGGCCACTGCAGCTTCGACCTGCTGGGCTCCGGCGAGCCTTCCGCCTCAGCCTTCCGAGTAGCTGGAACTACAGGTGCGCGGTGCCATGCCTGGCTAATTTTTGATTTATTGTAGAGATGAGGTCTCGCCAAGTTGGCCAGGCGGGTCTCGAACGCGCGGGCTCAGGCAATCCACTCACCTCAGCCTCCTAAAACGTGGGATTACAGGCTGAGCCACCAAGCCCGGCTAGGACAAGTACACTTTACAGAGATTAAGGAAAGGAAGGCAGGAAGGAACAGAAGAGGACTGGGAGGAGGACAATCTTCTTGGAGAGCTAATTCACTTCTAGCAATCTATTCTGCAGAGGTACCTCTACAAGTGTGAAAAAGCCACACAAGGCAATTTGCTGAAGTACTGTTTGGACTCGCAAAAAATGTTAAATCATTCAAATTGTTTGTAAAAGGGAAATGTTTAAATAAAACATATCTAAGTTGAAATACTAGGCAACTTTTTGAATGAAACAGAATGACATACAGTTGTCTGGAGAGTTGTTCAGTATATGCTAATTGAAGAAAAGGGCAGTTGTATGAAAACAAATACAGTAGGATGCATTTTTGAAAAAAATTAAAAATTAGGTGTGTGTGTGTTTTGGTGAGTGGGTTATAGGAGACATACACTTTGTAGACCTTATAACTTTTCTGTATTGTTTTAAACTTTCTTTTAAAAATACCTATTACTTTTATGATCATAAAACAATTGTGGGATGGACAGAAACAATGTTGAAAGAACAAAAAGTAGGCCACAGTTTGTACTATCTCATTTCCTTCATCTTGCATGAAGAGGAGGAAAGAATTATTCAAGATAGTGCAACCCAAGAAAATGCAGGAAATGTTCCAATAATGAGCTTCAGTGCAGCATAAGAAGTACTTACTCAAGGGCTCGCTTGCTTTCACTGTTCCAACAGGACTGTCTTCAGGCACATCTTCATAAACTGAGAAAGTATACTTCGGCCTTTCAAATTCAGCAGGTGCCAGACTCGTCTGGAGAATGTGTACAGTGACGTCAGCATTAATGACAGCTGTGAGCCCACCACCATCTCGAGCACAGACCATCAACACAAGCGTCATAGATTCCAAATGACTAAGAGTTGATGCTGAATAAATAATTCCTGGAGAGGGGAAATAAAAAATTAATTAACAGATTACATGCAATAAATACTGATGCGCAATAGTAACACCTGATCTGTTAAGTTTTCTGTAATGTTTAGTTGTATATGTCGACTTAACTGGACCATGTGCTGTTCAAATATCTTGTCAAATATTATTCTGTGTGTGTGAGGGTGTTTTGGATGAGATTAACAGTTAAATCTGTAGACTGAGCACAGGTTATCCTCCCTGGTGTAGGTGGGCCTCATTCAATCCATTAAAGGCCTAAATAGAACAAAAAGCTATCCCTCTCCTGAGCACAAGGGAATTCTTCTTGCCTTTAAACTAGGACATTGGGGGATTTTTTTGCCTTTAGACTCAAACTGAAACATTAGCTCCTTCTGCTGGACTTCAGTCTGGAACGATAGCATTGGTTCTCCTGGCTCTCAGGACTTTGGACTCAGACTGGAACCACACACCAGCTATGCTGGGTTCAACATGCTGACTCAGCCTGCAGATCTTGGGGTCTCGCCAGCCTCTATAATCACGTGAGCCAATTCCTATAATAAATCTCCTCATTCATACCCACATCCACAAACAGCCTATTGGTTCTGTTCTCTGGAGAACTCCAACTGATACATCTATTTTCCAAAGAACTTCAGTGTATTGCAAATTCCATTAAGTAAGCAATATTTTCCAAGCACACAAACATCTTGGAAGTTCATCAACTCATCAGAAAAAAAATGTAAACTGCGTTCCCTTTTTAGGCCTTAATGCCATGTCACCAGCCCAAGAAGACAGAAAAACAGAGTATATCCCATAGTCCAATGTATTCTGATATGAACGAACATGGGATTGTAAGGTGGTTACAACCTTCCCAGGTGCCAGAATCCCAAGTCTACAAGATGAAACTAAAATTTTATCTTCTGAGGTATTTGATGTCTGCCCTGAACTAGACCATGTAGTGTATCTCTCTTTTTCAACTGATTCCACTCTATTTTTGTTGATGAGAAGTTGTCTGTAAGAAAATGCCAGTAAATGCTAAAACTATGGGGACAAGAGTATAGAGTATATAAAAGGAGGAGGTGTTTATGATTCAGTTGGGTAGAGATTCAGCAATGCTGACAAAACTAATTAATCAATATTGTTAATTCTACCGTTTAATATGCTAGTTTTAAAATATAAAATAGATCTAATATACCAAATTTAAGAAATGGACCAGGTAGTTTTATTTAATGAGAAAGAAAACATGTGCAAACTTATTAAGTGAATTTACATACAAGTAAATATGGCTGACCTTTATAAAGTTTGGCCAGCCATAACGATTAGTTAAGTGAATGAATATTGCAGTCTTTGCCAGTTTATGAGAAGCTGGCAAAAGCATCAGGAATACCAGTTTTCTAGGCATTAAAAAGGTGATATTCACTTGATTTCTTTCTTTTTTAAATACAAACTTTAACTCTTACAACATCAAATACTTGTTTCTATTTCTATTAGATATTTAATGGAAAATGTCATATTTTTCTTTGGCATAACTGGACCTGCTCCAAACATAACATTCTCATTTTCTTTCTTGCTAGCTTTATTGTTAGAATTGACAAATAAAATTGTATAAGCTTAAGCTGTACGGTATGACATTATACGTGTGTGTGTATATATATACTAGCATTTTTAAATCATAAAAAATTGGTTGCAAACGGGAAATGTTTAAATGTTTAAGGAGACATACACTTTGTATACCTTATAACTTTTCTGTACTGTTTTAAACTTTCTTTAAAAAATACCTATTACTTTTGTGATCAGAAAACAACTGTGGGACGGACAGAAACAATGTTGAAAGAACAAAGAGCAGGGCACAGGTTGTACTATTTTGTTTCCTTCATCTTGCATGAAGAGAAGGAAAGAATTATTCAAGATACCCACACACACACACACACACACACACACGTGCGTGCATATGTATGTGCATAAATTTTTAAACCATTTTGATAGTTCTTTATCTAATTATCTAAGTAATTTTCTTCATGGTTCCTGTCTCCTGAACATGTTTCAAGTTATCATCTCAATTTTAACACCCAAAGTGAACACATGCTTCCAGATATACCATCTGACAATTACAAAGCAAGGTATAAACACTCTTAATTAGAAAACTGAAAAATACTAACATATTCAACTATTAATATACTAGCTTTTATCAGTCATATTAAAATTTGAATTCAGACTAGTTAGGTGGTCCACAAAGCGCTTAATATTTACCACACAGATTACTAGGTCAGACCTTTCCTATCTGCTATTGGTGAAGTTTTTTTAAAAGAATATTTTTTCATTATTACAGTCTATACTTGATTTTAAAAAATAAAACCCAAATAATACAAAAGTGTCTATAGAAGAAATAAAAAAGTCTCTGTACCTCCAACCATTCTCACTCCCCAAGTATACAGTCTTCCAGAACTACTAATTCAATTCTAATTACAGAGAGATTTTTAAAGATTTCATGTCGCCCCCTTGATGATTATGATAAGAAAAAAATTAACATCTACCTCAACTAGACACAACCTAGTCGTCCTGCCTCTAGACTGATTCCTTCTAAATTACTTTTTTACCTGTGATTAAATAGTCTTCTTGAAAGTCAAATCTAGACATATCAATGTCTCCTCATGTTTTCAGGGTAACCTTCAAATGCCTTATCGAAACATACCAAGCCATTCATAAATTGCCCGTTCTTCCTCTCTGCAGTTCCATCTCGTGACTCTCTGCATACTACCTTTTGCTCTAGGCAAAGTGAGCTACTTACAATTTCCAGAATAGACCTTGTTCTTTTCCTTTGGATTGCCGTACCCTCTTCCAAGAACAACTTCATCGTATTCCATTTGATTTCTAGTCATATTTTGAAGTACAGTTCAAGTGTCACTTGGTGCAGCTAGCCTTCTCTTTTCCTCTACTTAGTTCTAATTACCATTTTTCTGTGATCCCACAGTGGCCTGGGACATGAGCCTATTAAAAAACCTGACAAGCGGCACTTTACTTATCAATTTGTATCTTTCTTATCATTCATTCATTTATTCATTAATTTACTCAGTGATTTATCAATAAAACTGTAAGACATTTTGAAAATATATGAACAATTTAGTATCCATAATAAATAGAGAGTTCTGCAATCAAGATGAAAAATACCAAGTAAAAAAAAAAGTAAGGGGCCAGATTCAGTGGCTCAGCCTATAATCCCAGCACTTTGGGAGGCCAAGGCAAGTGGATTGACTGAGCCCGCAGGTTCAAGACCAGTCTGGCAACTTGATGAGACCTCGTCTCTACATTAAATCAAAAAAATTAACCTGGCATGGTGGTGCATGCCTGTAGTTACAGCTACTTGGAAGGTTAAGGTGGAAGGATCGCCTGAGCCCAGCAGGTCGAGGCTGCAGTAGCCAGACTGTGACATTGCACTCCAGCCTGAGCAACAGAGTGAGACTCCGACTCAAAAAAAAAGTATAGTAGTTTAAATAAGAAATAATTCATTTGTAATAAATATAATAATGCCCAAACTCACTAATAATAATTAAAATGCAAAATTAAAGCAATTACCTCATTTTTACCTCTAATGTTTCCTAAAACTTTTAAGTGATAATACCCAGAGTTATAAAAGATGTGGTATTTATATACTATCCAAAAAGGTACTTTGGCGATATTAACCAAAATTTTGATTGTTCATATTCTATACTATTGTTCATAGTATAGAAATCTACCCTATACCTGCATAAGCACTCAGAAATAAGTTAACAGGATGTCATTTGCAACACTGCAAATGATCTTAATATTCACCAAGAAAAGAATGAATGGTTTGATCTATTGTGGTATATTAATACAATAGAATACTATGTAGCATAAACAAAAGAAGTAAAAGTATGTTTCCACTGACAAATACTTTACACGCTATATTTTATATGAAAAAGTTGTCAAAGTGAATCTAAAGTATCGATTCATTGTGTTAATATTGCATGTATTCATCAGAATTTCCCAGAGAAACAACCCAGTAGGAGATGATAGATAGATGGATAGATAGACAGATAGATAGATAGATAGATATAGATATAGAATAAAATTTGTTATGAGGAACGGGCTGAGATTATGAAGACTGAGAAGTTCCATGATCTGCCCTCTGCAAGCTGCGGTCTCAGAAAAGCTGGTGGTGTAGCTTGAAGGTCTGAGAACTAGCTAATCAATGATGTTGCTTCTAGTCTGGTTCTGAAGGCCTGACAACCAGAAACACTGAGGGCAAGAGAAGATCAATGTCTAGCTCAAGTTGTCAGGTAGGGAGCAAATTCAACCTTCTTTCTTTTTGCTCCATTCATGCCCTCAATGAATTAGATTATCACCACCCACACGAGGGAGAGCCTCTGCTTACTCAGTTCACCAATAAAATGCCAATCTCTTTGAAAACTCCCACACAGACATACGCAGAAATAATGTTGACCCAGATATTTGGGTGTCTTGTGAACCATTCAAGATAACACATAAAATTAACCATCACACTGAATAAACATCTTTAAAATGACAGTATATCTCTAATGTGAAAGAAAAATTCATGAAATCCTACTGAGAATGTTTGATTATAGAATAATATGTAAATTATAAGCATAAACACCGACACCTATACAATGTGGTACATACAAAACTAACTATGTGTCACGGAAAATATGAAATGAACTGAACAATTGTAAGAGAGGTCATTTTTGTGGGTTGTGATTATGGGACAGCTCACTGTCTACTTCTAACATTCCTATAGTTTAAAAATATTTAACAATTAGCATATGTTAACTTTGTAAATAGAAAATATATATTAAAGATATTCAGAAAAAGAAGATGTGTTGTTACCAAATATTTATGCATATATGTATGTATGTCTGTATTTATATTACCTTTCTTTAGAGCTATGAAGGAAATTTGTACATTATAGTGAAGAGTTAGATTAGACATTATAATATGTGACTTTAAAAATAATTCCAAGCTGGGCTCGGTGGCTCAGTCTGTAATCCTGGGCTTTGGGAGGCTGAGGTGGAGTGGATTGCCTGAACCTGTGGGTTCGAGACCCGCCTGGGCAATTTGGTGAGACCTCATCTCTACAATAAATCAAAAAATCAGCCGGGCATGGTAGCGCATGCCTGTAATTCCGACTACTCGGAAGGCTGAGGCGGAAGGATCGCTGGAGCCCAGCAGGTCGAGGCTGTGGTGGCCGGGAGCAGCCACTGCACTCCAGTCTGGGCGACAGAATGAGACTCCAACTCAAAAAAAAGAAAAAGAAAAAGAATTCCAGAAGTCACTTCTTGAAAAATAGAATACCTATTCTATAAAAGTTTCAAGGATGAATATCAAGGAAACAGCAAGTTAAAACATTTAAAAAAGTTATTACCACTAAATGAATCCCTGAGGTTAAGATAAACATACTCTGGAGAAACTGTCTATATAAAACTGTTTGAACATGAAAAATAATGTTTAAAATATTCAAATTACTAGCAAAATGTGCCCTAGTAACACATGGTAAACTGTGAAGTCTAATAAAATTAATATCTATATAATATACACTCTGCTATTTAAAAGTATTCTTCCTGGTAAAATCATTTAGTATCTAATGATCTTCCCTCCATATCTTCAAATTAGCATTTTTAATTGTGATAGTTTAATAAAAGGTTGGGAGGATAATAATTTAACAATCGGGAGCAAGAAGCAAGACATAAATTACATGACATTTTTGTTACCTTATCCTTGGTACCACCTAGGATGCTATTCCAGGTAGTAAAATTAAGTTTCTTGTTATCTCAAAAAAAATTTTGCTGATGAATGTCCATATTATTTGTCAAATTAAAAGTTCTCAATAAATTTGAAGGAATAGAAAAAAGGAAGAGAGAGACACTATGTCAAATATAGAAAATTATACAAATAAAACTGTCAAGAAGCTTCACCCTGAAGAAATATGTACAAACTGATCAATAACTAAGTGTAATGACAACAAAAATCTATAAGTAAATGCTGTCAGTTGTAGGTGAGCAGGAGATAAAGTTTAAAGAGACATGTAAACAGTAAACACAACACAAACATTATCTATTATCAAGAGGGCTTAGCTTAGAACCTTGCATATAGTCGTCATTCAAAAAAAAATGAATTTATATGGGGCAGGGTCAGGAGCCCTACATCCAAAAGGAAGTGCCTTATTGAGAAAACAACAACAGCGTTCAAGCATATTAAAAACAAATAACATCATATGAACACCTGACCATAAAAAGTAAATCTCAGAGTTTTTCACTAAATTTTGGGGAAAAAATGTCCATTATCATATTCCTCCATTTTTCTTTTCACAGAAGTCTCAGAAGTAGACACCAAAACTCTAGGGTTGTCTGCAGTAAGGTATATCCAGAGTATACACACACAACACACATATATACACACATTAATATATACACATACATGATACAAATATTATATATACATACATACATATGTATGTGTGTAAGACATACCAATCTACCAAAATTCTCCTTATAATAATGGGATAATAAATATTATGTGAACAAGAAACCTGTTAATTGATTGCTGAGTTCCAAGTAATTTTTCCATAACATCAGAAACTCCACTAATTTCTGTGTATGTCCAGAGACCTAACTATTCAACCTACCATGGTTTCCCCTTCCTCACCTATAAATTAGGATGGTGACAATTTTCCCAGTAATATCAGACAGAATTAGTTTCTGTCTGAAGTGTTCAATTCTTATTTCCAGTAGCCCCAAATTTTAGTCTTTTTAATTTTGAGTGTTTTATTAAATGAAAGCATTATACTCAACTAAGTATATCTTCCAAAGGAAATTGACATAATAGGTAAATGCCCTTGTCTTTGAAATTGAAGGGCTTTCTTGCACTGAAACAGGCACACCTCGGAGATATTGTGGGTTTGGTTCCAGACCACTGCAAGAAGGTAAATTTTGCAATAAAGTGAGTGACACAAATGTTTTTATTTTCCAATACATATAAAAGTTATGTTTACACGATGTGGTAGTCTATTAAGTGTGAAACAACACTGTATCTAAGAAAACAACATATGTACTTTAATTTTTAAAATATTTTATTGCCTAAAAATGCAAACAAACAATCATCTGAGCGTTCAGTGGGTTGTAATCTTGTTGCTGGTGGAGGGTGTTGCTTTGATGTTAATGGTTGCTGACTGTTCATGGTGGTGGTTACAGGAGGTGTGGATGGCTGTGGCAATTTCTTAAACTAAGACAAAAATTAAGTTTACCACATTAATTAGCTTTTTCTTTCATGAAAGAGTTTCCTGTAGCATGTGATGTTTTATAGCATTCTACCCACAATGACACTTCTAAAATAAAGCTGTCCTTCTCAAACCCTGCCACTTCTTTATCAACTAAGTTTATGCAGAAATCTAAAATCCTTTGTCAGCAGTGTCCATAGCATCTCCACCAGTAGATTCTATCTCAAGGAACTACTCTTTTTGCTAATCCATAAGAAGCAACTCCTCATCTGTTTAAGTTTTATCACGAGATTGTGGCAATTCAGTCATATCTTCAGGTTCCACTTTTTTTTTTTTTGAGTTGGAGTCTCATTCTGTCACCCAGGCTGGAGTGCAGTGTCATGCTCATGGCCACTGCAGTCTCAATCTGTTGGGCTAAGGTGATCCTTCCACCTCAGCCTTCCAAGTAGCTGGAACTACAGGCACTCACCACCACACTCAGCTAATTGTTTTTTCTTATTATTTATTGTAGAGATGAGGTCTCACCAAGTTTCCCAGGCTGATCTCGAATCCCTGGGCTTAGGCAATCCTCTTGCCTTGGCATCCCAAAATTAGAATTACAGGCTTGAGCCACCATGCCTGGCCAGGTTCCACTTCTAATTCTAGTTCTCTTGCTATTTCTACCACATCTGCAGTGACTTTCTCCACTGAAGTATTGAACCCCTCAAAGTCTTTATTGACAGTTGGAATCAACTTCTTCCAAACGCTTGTTAATATTGATATGTTGACCTCCTCTTATGAGTCACAGATGTTCTTAGTGACATCTAGAATGGTGAATCTTTTCAGGATTTACATTGCCTAGATTCATCAGAGGAATCACTCTCTATGACAGTTTTAGCATTATCAAATCTTTTTCTCAAATAATAAGACCTGAAAGTCAAAATGACTCCTTGATCCACAGTCTACAGATGGTGTGTTAGCAAGCCTTAAAAAGAAACAAAAACAAAACTCCTTATACATCTCTCAAGTGACCAGGTGGATTGTCAATGAGCAGTAATGTTTTGAAAGTAACAATTTTTTTTTTCTGAGCAGTAGCTGTCCACAGTGGACTTAATAAATTCAGAAAGCCATATTCTAAACAGACGTGATTTCATCTAGGCTCTGTTGTTCCTTTTACAGAGCACATGCAAAGTAGATTTAGCATAATTTTTTAGGTCCCTAGGATTTTCATTGAGCGTTGGCTTCAACTTAAAGTCACCAACTGCATTAGCCTCTAACAAGAGAGTTGACCTATCCTTTGAAGCTTTGGAGCCAGGCATTGATTTCTCCTCTATAACTATGAAACTCCTAGATGACATCTTTTTCAATAGAAAGGTGTTTTATGTACATTGAAAATCTGTTGTTTAGTATAGCCATCTTCATCAATGATCTGATCTAGATGTCCTGGATAACTTGCCACGGTTTCTCCATCAGCACTTGCTGCTTCACCTTGCACGTTTATGTTATAGAGATGGTTTCTTTCCTTCAACCTCATGAACCACCCTCTGTTAGCTTCCAGCTTTTCTTCTGCAGCTTCCTCACCTCTCTTAGACTTCACAGAATTGAAGAGAGTTAGGGCCTTGCTCTGGATTAGACTTTGGCTTAAGGGGATGTTGTGACAGATTTGATCTTTTACCCAGACCACTCCATATCAGCAAGAAGACTGTTTCCCTTTCTTATTATGCATTTATCCACTGGAGTACACTTTTAATTTCCTTCAATAACTCTTCCTTTGCATTCACAACTTGGCTGTTTGGCACAAGAGGCCGAGTTTTCAGCTTGCTTGGCTTCCGGCATACCTTCCTCACTAAGCCTAATCATTTTTAGCTTTTTGATTCAAAGTGAGAAACGTGCAATTCTTGCTTTCCCTTGCATACTTAGAAGCCATTGTAGGATTATGAATTACCCTAATTCTAATATTATTGTCTCTCAGGGAATAGGAAAGACCAAGGAGAGGGAGAGAGATGAGGGAACGGTTGATTAGTGGTGCAGTCAGAGCACACGTTACCATTTATCAAGTAAGTTCACCATTGTCTATGGCGTGGTTCATAGCATCCCCAAGCAATTGCAATAGCAACATCAAAGCTTACTGATCAGAGATTACCATAACAGACATCATCATAATAAAAAAGTTTGAAATATTGTGAGAATTATCAAAATACAACATAGAGACACAAAGTGTCCACAACAACCATCCATGTGCTTTTGAAAAAATGCCACCGATAGACTTGCTTGATCCACAAACCTTAGATTGAGTACAAAACACAGTAACTATGAAGCACAAGAAAGTGAAGTACAATCAAGCAAGGTATGCCTGCAAAAAATAGGCCACACTTAGACCTGAGCATGGCTGCTGGGTCATTTGTCAGTAAATTCTCATGTTTATGCATTCAGTCTCCTCATGTTTTTTTGAACATATAACTTTTTTTTTTTCCGTTCAGATTTGAATCAGAGAAACAAAAGCCACATTGGGAATTTTAGAGTCTAGTTAATTAAAGGAAGTGATTACACGGGTAAGGGAAAGCTAAAAAAAGAAAAAAGGAAGACCAGAATGATGAATAGTAACTGCAAGATGCTATGACCTTCTCTTGGGTTGGAGAAGCAAAAAGAAAAAAAGTGACCTTACCACCTCTACCAAAATTAAGACAGTGAGTCACGGTAGGGGCTTGAAGCCCTGAGGTGGCACTGCATGGCTGGAATTCATAGCTCTGAGGTACCTCCATGCAGCCAACACTTAAGTGTCTTGAGGGTGGCCTGCAGCCACGTTCCAACCTTCAAAAGGCACAGCCCACCACGGGCTGAGATCACCATGGTGTGGCTGCTATAACCTGAAGAGTCATGGTGAGGGCTGTGCTGACTGCCCAAGGGGGACTTACATGGCTGGTACAGCTGATGGTAGCATCCCTGAGGGGTATAGCTAGAGCCAAAGACTTGGGAGAGATGCTGAGCAATTTCCTGCCAGTGCTTCCCACTGGCAGAATCTATCTGGAAGCCGGTTGCAGTGGTATCTTGGGGCACCAGCACCCATCTGGCAGTGCTTTCTCCCAAGATGTCCAGGTCTTAACTCTGCTGGACATACCCGTTAACACTAAGTTTTGAGGCACCAAACTTTACCTCAGTTCCTCCAGCCTAGGAGTGATAGGTACTTCTGACGTGTTAACCTTAACCTCCATCTCTTTTTCACCATCTCTTTCTCCCATTAGCTACTGAACCAACTGTCCATATTAAATTATTTCTGTTACTATCAACATTGTTTCTGTTTTCCTGACTGGCACAGGTCTCACCTAATTCTGACTGGTGTGACTTGAGTTACTAGTTAGATGAAATACTCACTATGGCCTGAAGGAATGTGGTGCTTGATTGATGTGACCTTGTTCACATGTCATTATTCTCCAAGCAAATTGCACCACCTGTATAAAATAGGCTCTTGTTACTCTCTATCTAAACTCCTCAGTTGTGTCCTTCATAAATCCTATCACAACCTACAGGTATTCTGTTTTCCTATTTGGCCCCTCTACAACGTAAGGCCCATGAGGGCAAAGATGATATCTGTCTCATTTACCATTAACCAACCAGGGCCTGCCAAGTTCAGAGAAGGTGCTCACTAATTATTGTTGAATGGATGAGCAAATGAGCAAATACACCAATCTGGAAAAAGTCACTGCTTGACTTTAATCACAAGGATTATAAAAAAATGAAAGATGTCTTAGCCCATTTGGCTGCTATAGCAAAAATACCATAGACTGTGTGGCTTAAACTACAGAAATTTACTTCTCACAGTTCTGGAGGCTGGGAAATCCAAGATTAAGATGCCAACAGACCAGGGGTCTGGTGAGGTCTGTCCTCCTGATTTGTAGACCATTATCTTTTTGTTGTTTGCAGACTATTATCTTCTTGTCGTAGCCTCAACATGGCAAAGGAAGCAATCTCTACTCTGTCTTTTTTTTTAAGGACATTAATACCATTATGGGAACTCTACCCTCATGACCTCAATTAAGCATAATTAACTCCCAAAGACCGCATCTCCTAATACCACCCCACTGAGGGCTAGAGTTTCAACATATGACATTTGGAGAAGCACAAACATGTAGTCCATAACAGAAGAGTAATGTGGTGGCAGAATTCCAGATCAAATATTAAAATTTGTATACATCTGTAACAACTAAGAGTTTGTGGAACCAATGCAAGAATAGATAATTGGACAGAATTGATAGCCCCTAAAAGGATGCTGAAGACGGGTGTTTATGGAGGAGTTCTACTTCCTAATTTATTATATTTAAAAATCAGTAAATTAAGAGAAAAAAAACACTCCACAACTCTGTCCCACACAGCATAAAGCTTCAGTGTGTAAAATCAATGTTGTGTCATTGGTGACATGTCCTAATCTAATTGATATATATATAATTAATTTTAATACATTACACTTGAATTCCACCCTATTTCTATTAATAAAGGAAGTCGCCAGACAGGTGCCTATGTAATCCTTCATGTTTAAAACAGAATTCATGGGACTCTGAAAAGTCATCTATTTATTGGGCTGACTCAACTTAAGGCCACACAGACCTGTCCCTGACTTTCATGTTTAAATAACTATAGAAAAATAATTCTTAACTTCTAGATACCCATCAAGAAGTCTGCCTCAGATTTAACCCTAATTATTTGCATGTTAAGTCCCCTTTTCTCTCTCTTGATATAGAGTATTTACCATAACAAACCACAAGGTTTATATCACAAAACCGAATACTAAAAATACTCTAACTTTCAATGAAAATACCTGACTTGAGATTTGTATGTATCCAACTCTTGTTAGCATGCTTAGGATAATACATTAATGATATTTCTGTGACGGTTAAATGACCACTTTAATAAGAGATATATTTAGAGCATATAATCATTATTTCAGATTTCAAATATTGATCTCCCGCCTGCATCCAGTATCCCATAATCAAATCAGTGAAGTTTATGATGTTTTTCATCTTTGCCTTCAAATGGTATGAACGTTAGATTTCTTATTCTATATGCTAATTTTATGTTCTCAGTGCTAGGTTTATTTGTGAATGATTTGATTATATCTTAGCAGAACCAGACTTTCTACATAAATCTGGCATCTTAGATATTTTCCATATGGGGATCTGCTTCCTAAAGGCAAAGCAAGAAATCTATTCTTTAGAATTAACAGAATAATAAGGGAGCATGGAGTCAGATCCTTGGAGTCAGATCTAGCTGGGTTCAAACCTGATTCTATCAATCCAGTTTGACCTTGAACAATTTCTTAAATCCTATAAGCTCCTGTAGTCTTTAAACAGACTATAGAATCAGACTAATACCATGTACTGTACAGAACTAACTTATGTGAGAATACAATTAAATCATATATATAAACAAAGCACTTAGCATATGGTCTGACATATACTGAATCCTTAAGACAATACTAGTTCCCTTTTCTCCCTCCTAAGGACTACAAGGCATTAAGTGGGTAATTCTGGGTATCAGGGAAGAATCAATAGTGAGTAATTAAAAAATCTTTTGGGGAAAGGGAAAGTTGGGAGAACTGGAGTAGCATCAATATTCCACTGCAAGGAGTGTATAAAAAGTCCATCAGAAGAGTTTACCAATGGCTCATCTGTCCTGTCATCCTGCCACAAAGGAGCATTTCAGAGGAAGATGGACTCACCCTCATTCAAACGTGTCTAGCTCCCTCTATTTAAATGGTAAAGGTTTCTAAACCGGTCCTGGATAGATGAATATTTTTCATTTGTCCACAACTGTGGATGTGGGGCTTACAATGTGTTCCCCTAAGTTAACATGCCAAAATCTTTTAAATAATCCTGCCTGATGTTATGAATCCAGATACTGACACAGGTCGCCCACATGGGTTTAGATTGATAGCTCCTCTTTGGGGAGGCCCAAATACATTCCCAGCCGACATGGACGGAGGACCAGAAACTTTAGTTATTGTTCTCTCTCACCTTGTCACCTGAAGTACTCAGATAATTTGAGAGAATTAACTCACACAACCCACCACCACTAACAGACCTAACCATTGTTTCAAATGTTCAGTTAGAAGGAAAATCATTTTCTTGAAGCAAAACAAACAAACAAAATCTTGAAGACCTGGACTTGAGAGTGGTTCTTTCACTTGAGCTTGTAAAAGTTGTAAATGTATCAATAATAGAGAATAGAATCAAGTACAACCATTATTTCAAGACAGCATAATTTTAGAAAGGCAATTGTCCCTCTAAAGTTTATACCCACCTGGAACCTCAGAAAGTGACCTTATTTGGAATAGGGTCTTTGCAGATATAATTAGTTCAGGATCTCAAGTTAAAATCATCCTCATTTTAAGGAGGACTCAAAATCCAATGACTGCTGTCTTGATAAGAAGAAAGGACACAAGAAGACACCCTGACACAGAGAGGACAGCTATGTAAAGATGGAGCCAGAGTTTGGAGATATGCAGCCATGAGCCAAGGAATACCAAAGATTGCCAGCAGCCACCGGAAGCTGAGGGGGAGGCATGGGATGGAGGGTTTCTCTCTCAGAGTCCCCAGAAGGAACCAACTCTGTCATCGCCTTGATTGCAGACTTTTGGCCTCCAGAATCTTGTGAGAGAATAAGATTCTGTTGATTAAGCCACCCAGTGTGTGGTACTTTGCTACACTAACACCCACAGGAAGCACATGGTGAAATGGAGACAGAAGCCAGACTGTCTTATTTCACATGTTGGCTACCACTTCCTAGCTGTGTGATCTTGGAAAGGCTGTTTATCTTCTTTGGATTCATCCTCATTAATAAAATGAAGATAAAAATAGTTCCTACATCAAAGGTCTGACATAACAGTAAATGCTCAATAAATACGTCAAAAGACAACATTTCAACAAATTTAGTTTAAGGATCTTAACTGGCTTTTGTCTGCAGTTCTAGAATTAGGCAACACCTCGTTTCAATGAACTGAACAGAGGGTCTATAAGGTTGACCTTAGAGACAGCAAAGGGTTTAGGAAAGCAGAACCAGGACAAAAAGCAGATTTAGGTCATTCCAAAGCCACTTTCCTTGTAGAGGTTAAAACAGAGGGGTCTTGTTTATCATTTTCAGTAAAACTGGCTTGTTTGGGGATTTGGCTTTTATTTCCTTCTCTCTCCTGATTTCTTGGAAGGTCAGATAAACAATTTTATTTCAGCTTGGTGACTGTGGAACTTTAGCATGGAATCCACATTTTGGTTCATTTTCATTTGGTCTGTTGGGCCAAGTGCAGGAGCTCAGATCAGACCAATGGTCTCCTATAAGTTTTATTAAACAATACTCATTATGATTTATAGACTATGTCTCTATATCACTGTATCTTCAAACATGTATTATTTCTGTCTTCCCCTTACTTCATAGAAAGATCTGTGACAAGAGACATACACTAATTTTTTTAGGAAACAAGGTAAATGTGCTGAATAAACCTATGTTTCTATTATTGTTATTAATATTTTACATCTATTTAGGGTTCAACAGCTAAAGGAAATCACAGCCTTTATGGAGAAAGTCATCTATTTTTTTTTTGTTCTTGTAACCAAATGTTGATTTACATGATATATATCTCAATGTGTTGCTATGATTACTCTCCAGAAAATCAACAAAAAGATAGCTGATGAATACTGTTTAAATAATAAACCAGAAGCCTAGTTTTATTTTGGAGTTTTGGGAAAATAAAAATTAGCAGATGCGTATCTAATTCCAGAAAAAATCTGTGTGAGATGATGACAAATAAAAATGCTTTCCATGTCCTTTAATTTCTTACTAATGGTCTTGGTTTTATCTCAGAATTTGAAATCTGCTCATTTTAAATTTTCCATTGTGATAAGGTGAGCAGATTCTGGCTGCTCCCTCTAAAGATATTAGTTGAGACAAGTCACAGAATTTTTCCAGCATCTGCTGCTTCCTCTGAGACATAAGGAAACTAGCAGGCTCTACCTTATGGAGTTCTTGAGGAGTTCAGAGGACAGGATGCATGTAAAGAAAGAAGTGTAGCACTGGACATCAGACAAGTATTCAATGACTTCTTGAAAAAATTGTTCTTATCCCAAAGACATTTTACTCTGAATTTCTTTGACTTAAATTACCATAACATGAAAAATTTCATCACATTCTACAACTTAGTTTATGTGCGTAACATTTAGCATTGGAAACATTTAAATATATCATTTGAACACATTTCTCCAAAAAGAAGTAACCTTCATAATTGAAAAACAATCATTGAAAATCCATGGTTTTATCTTTCTATTTTTTTTTTCAATTTGAGGGTGAAATTTTTCCTCTACACTTTGCCAAATATCTGTTTTCTGAGACCGATTTGAGTCATATACACGCATTGGTCCTCAAACACAAAAAACAGAAGTCATACCTTTGTCTTAAAGTGGCATTGCATCTGTAAGAGTAACTCTAATTACCTAATACTTGTTATCTTCTAAATCACAGATATTTGTTTGTTATTCTAAAGCCACTTTACATGTCCAATTTAAAAACTGCAAAACAAACTTTTATATATCTACATGTAAGAAAAATCCAGAACTGTAGCTAAAAAAACATACAGAATTTTGTACTTTTGATTTTCAGGCAATACTTACTATTTTTAAAACTATCAATCTCATCACAAAATGTATAATCACATTTATTTTGTATATTTGAAAGTAAATTTATGAGTTCTAACTTTAGGTAGAAAATATCAGAAAATTATTTTAACATTATTTTTAAGCTTTATTTTCACCAAAAGTAATAGGTTAGTGTCCATTAACAACATGAGCTTTACAAAAGTGCAAGGTTTAGAAGATCATCTGAAAATTCGTAACTCAGGGAAAATGCAGAAAAAGCAGGATGGCCAGAGGTTCAGGAAGAGCAACACCTACCGGCCATGCCTTCACAAGATTCTGGTTCTGGTTTGTCGACACAAATGATATGGTCTTCTCGTGATGAAAAGGTTAGTTTAGACAATGATATTTATGATGGATGTGTCTTCCAGCCAGCATGACCAAAGTGAAGCAGGGTATTTGGGAAATGTTGGACAACAGAGAAGAAAAAGGGAAATGGAAGCAAAGGTTTTTTAAATCACTCCGATAAAGAATGTCCCAAAAGACAGTCTTCTTGCCAGGAAATGCTAACAAGTGATTGCACCACCTTGGGTCTTCAATGGGAGGATAGAGTAGGAATGTGGGTGAAATTGGGAGGCGGTTTATTTGGCTTTGCAGAAGCTTGTTAGTTTAATGAGGTCCCAAGAGAGCAGGGAGACAGCCCACAGACTGGGAAAAAGTATTTGCCAACTCCAGGTCTGACAAAGACCTAATATCTTGGATCTACAAGGAACTCAAACATGCTGAAAAGAAAAAAACAAACAAGCCCATTATAAAGTGGGCAAAAGATATGAACAGACACTTCTCAAAGGAAGACATCCGAGCGGCCAACAGACACATGAAGAAATGTTCAACCTCACTAATCATCAAGGAGATGCAAATTAAAACTACACTGAGATACCACCTAACTCCAGTCAGAATGGCAATTATCAATAACTCAAAAAATAACAGATGCTGGAGAGGATGTGGTGAAAATGGAACACTACTACACTGTTGGTGGGAGTGTAAACTTGAGCAACCTCTGTGGAAAGCAGTGTGGCGATTCCTAAAAGCTCTAAATATTGACCTCCCATATGACCCTGCAATCCCCCTACTGGGAATATACCCTGAAGAACTCAAATCACCCTATAAAAAAGATACCTGCACATGAATGTTTATCGCAGCATTGTTCACAATAGCAAGAACCTGGAACCAACCATGCTGCCCATCAAAAGAGAACTGGATTAAAAAATGTGGAACATATACATGATGGAATACTATGCAGCCACAAAAAAGAACAAAATCATGAATTTCGCAGCAACCTGGATGGAACTAGAGTCTATAATACTGAGTGATCTCTCACAGAATCAAAGATTTGAGTATCACATGTTGTCACTCATATAGTGGACCTTGAACATCTATCATAACACTTTAAGAAAAGGATTGATAATGGTGGGAAACTATGGGGGCGGGTACGGAGGGGAAGGGAGATGTGATTAACAGTAGCCAATATCTGTCTAGGGACAGGGAGACACCCCTTATCAACAAGGGTGCCTGAACGATGCACATTTGTATACCTAACCCTTAAGTGTACCCCACAATTTTATAATAAAAAATATGTTTAAAAAGAAAAAAAGAAATTGAGAGGAGGCCATAGACTGAAAAGTAAATTAAAATACATACTGTTTTAGAGTGTAGTTTGCAAATTATCGAAAAACACTACTGTAATAAAAAGTGACAAAAACATTTGGAGTGGAATAAATTAAAACATTGAAAATAGAAAACTTTAGCTAACCTAGGTTTAAAAGGTTGAAAAATACTGCCTTCATAAGTAATTTCTTCCAAATGGATGCCTTCTTATTTAAACAATTTAGAGGTTAAATAAAATTTAAATTTTAAAGTTAGAGATAAATAAGATTTTAACTTCTAAATGAAGGCATCAGCTGCTTTATGGCATATTGCTATTTCTATAATTATGCATATTAGGTGATTTAATCGTACTTATAACTAGGTACTTCCAATTTACTTTAGTATAGAATGAACTAACTAACTAACTACACACACACACACACATACACACACACACACAAGTTGTGAGGAACCCATGCTTGTTCAGAAATAATAGGGTTATATTGTTACCTGTTTCATTAACTTTTTGTTTCTTATATGGACTTTCAAGGATTTCTAGCCCTGCCTTGGGCCATCTTCCCCACAAGTCACCCCACCTACCAGATTAAATACAAGAGAAGAGCCCAAAAAACCCAGAATTATCTTTTGGAAGGTGGGCTCCTTATAGTACAGGCCTCCCTTACTAGGTAAGTATTCTAGGAACCCGTTGGCATCAGTGTACCAGCTAGCTTTGTGAGAGGCTGCATTCAGCTCAGTGAATTTTTTTTTTTTTTGAGATTCTTTCAAATGTTTGCCCATTTCATGATGGGCAATTTACAAGTGCTCCTGCCCACACCATGCTGAGTGTTAAGCGGTTTTTGACCAAAAGTGGCATGACACCCATACCCCACCCTCCCTGATTCACGCAATCTTCTCCCTTAGAAAATTTTTTGTTTGTGTGTTTCCCCAGATGAAAAAATCCTCAAAGGGAAATGTTTTGATGGTGTGGAAGAGATGAAACAAAAACAGAAGAAGCACTAAAAAGCATCAAAATTGATGAATTAAGAAACTGTTTTGAGCAGTGGAAAAAGTATCTCGATAGGTGTATTGTATCAGACGAAAAGAACTTTGAAGGTGACTGAAGGTTTAAACATGTAAGAATAAACACAACATTTTTAGTAAATACATTCTGGTTTTTGAGGGGTCCTCCCTCATATATACTTTTCTTCATAGCAAAAAAAACTGAGATAAGAAAAAACAGCACCTTCCACTTTCCTCACCTGCTGACAACTCAGCCTTCTTGGAAGAGATGAGTAACCACCTCCTCTATTGTAGGAAGTGTATAATCTGCAATCTATTTGCCTTTTCTTTTTTTTTTTTGAGTTGGAGTCTCACTCTGTTGCCCAGCCTGAAGTGCAGTGGCCGCTCCCAGCCACCGCAGCCTCGACCTGCAGGGCTCCGGCGATCCTTCCGCCTCAGCCTTCCAAGTAGCCGGAATTACAGGCACGCGCTACCACGCCCGGCTAATTTTTTGATTTATTGTAGAGATGAGGTCTCACTGCCCAGGCGGGTCTCGAACCCACGGGCTCAGGCAATCCACTCACCTCAGCCTCCCAAAGGCGCGGGATTACAGGCTGAGCCACCAAGCCTGGCTTATTTGCCTTTTCAAAAGAGGCAGGAGTCCAGGTAAAGACTTCCTAGCCTGTCTTCTTTGTAAATGTTCCCCATTTCTGGTAAATGCAGAGCTTCCTCTTGGGCCTCTCTCATTACCCACAGGTAAAATTAACTATCACAAACATAAAATAAGACAAACACAGACAATTTACATCTTACAGACCATCACTGAAAGAACTACTGAAGGGAAGTTCTGTTTTCTAGCACTCTAACCCTCCTCCTAAATACATAAAAATACATCCTCTTATATGCTTCAATAAATTGACAGTAGAGAAGGTAAAAAAGTTAAGTGCTGTCAGGAACACAAAGAGTAAGCAGCATACCGAATTTAGCTTTGAACTTCAGGGATTTTACCAAACCCCAGTAAGTTTAAACTTCCCTTTTGATGACCTTGTGGGACTCAGAAGACAGAAGATAAGATCAGAGCCTTTAGGAGATAGGGACAGGCTGGGGATAGAGAACATCATGAGGGTTCCTCTGATAAAGTTAGGTCCACAAAGGTTTCAGTTTAAGAGTGAACTAGAAATAAGCCCCAGCATCCCCAATGGACTTCAGAGGAAACTGCTTGACTTGAAATTTGGTGCTAAATAGAGGTGGAAAAATTTTTCTTTGAGAATGTCTAACCATAAACCAGCCCTTGCATCAGTTTGCAGCCTAAATTCACAATATAGGATGGTGTGAAAAATTTTAAGCTAAAATTTTAGTTTAAAATGGTATGGACTGGTATTTCCATAGGGCACTTGGCCACAAGAAACACAGATAGTCTCCAGAAGAATCCACCTTTATTCCCAGGGTTCAAAGAAGTCTCACAGATAAAGATCCAAGCCCACAATTAAAAAAAAAAATCACACCAAAAAATGAGGAAATATGTTAATATGAATAAGACCAAGAACCATAGGCAATTAAAACTGGGAAAGACTTCAGAAAATATAAACAAACATTGTAGTCAAAAGAAAAAAAATTATCAGAGTGGATTTCAAGATAAATCCGACCATATGTTGTTTGTAAGAAACACACCTAAAGCAAAAGGATGCAGATAGAGTGAAAGTGAAGGATGGCCAACTGGCTCTATCTCTACCCTCATGCTCCTTGAATCTTCAGTCTATCAGATTCATGATGCCCCCTTGCTCTTTGACGCTTTCATTTGGTTATGTTACAGTTTTATCTTTTAATCTTTTTATTTTAGAGATGTGGGGTACAATTCAGGATTAAGTACATATGTGGTCATTGTACTACAGCTGTCTTTTTTGCCTTTTCTAACAATCCCTTGCATTTTCCCAATAATCCTTCTTCCTTCTCAGAATTCTAAGCGTTCTTCTATTAATAATAGACTTTGTTCTATTTTCTGGAGGATCTCAAAGAGTATCCCCTGACTACCTGCATCAATATCACGTTGGCTAATTGCCAAGTACAGAATTTTCTCAGCTATCACCCATATATCCTGATTCCTAGATTTAGGAAAGGACTTGGGAACTGCACTTTTAAACACATGCTGCCAGTAATTATTTTATACTCTATAGCTTGAAAATCACTCTGATATGGGGGGGGCACACAAAAAAACCCATAATTATCTTTTGGAGGGCAGACTCATCGTAGTACAGGCTTCCCCTGCTAGGTAAGTATTCTAGGAACCCATCAGCATCAGGGTACCAGTTAATGTTATTGTGAGAGCCTGCATTCAACTTCAGTGAATTCTGTTTTGGAGATTCCTTCCACTAGTTCGCCCATTTCATAATGGGTGATTTACAAGCATACCCGCCCATACTGCACTGAGCAGTTTTTTGTCAAAAAACATGACCCCTGAATCCTTCCCTATTCACCCGATGTCGCCCCCCCAAGAGACATATTTTGTTTCCCTGGATGAAAATGTTCTCAAAGTTGACTGGATAAAAAATGTGGTACATATACATGATGGAATATTATACAGCCATAAAGAAGGACAAAATCATGAACTTCACAGCACCCTGGATGGACTTAGAATCTATAATACTGAGTGATGTATCACAGAAACAAAGAACTGCGTATCACATGTTCTCACTCATAAGTGGACCTTGAACAACTATCTTAATACTATAAGAAAAGGATTGGCAGTAGTGGGAAACTGCTGGTGGGGGGTTGCGGAGGCAGGATTGGCAGTAATGGGACTCTGCCAAGGGAGGGCATACCTCATCAACAAGGGTGCCTACATAATGAACATCTGTATACCTAACCCTGAATTGTACCCCACATCTTTAAAATAAAAAAAATTAACAGAGAAAAAAAAAAGAAAAAGTTCTCAAAGGGAAACATGTTGTTGATGTAGAAGAGGTGGGGGAAAAAAACAACAAAAAAATGACAGAAGCACCTAAAAGGCATTAAAATTGACGAGTTCAAAACTGTTTTGAGCAGTAGGAAAAGCATCTGGATAGGTGTACTGCATCAAACAGAGAGTACTTTGAAAGAGACTGAAGCTTAAACAGGTAAGAATAAATACACAATTTTTAAATAAATAAATCCTGAATTTTTGGGGTGTCTCTCCCTTAAACATTTTCCTTTCAAAGCATTCATGTTTTCATGGCTTCAAACATGACTTTAGTATCTTCCCATCTCTTCTCACCTAAACTGCAGTTCTAGATCTTTTTTTAGCAGCATTTTCCTTGGAGTAGTCATCAATTTGACGTGGAGTATAACATCAATCATCTTTGTTAAAATTTAAGAAATTATGTATAACTCAACCTCTCTTTCATCAACAAATCCAATTAGCAACCACTCATATTATTTTTCTCTAAAATATTCTCCAATAAATTCTTTCATTCCATTTTTATTGCTATCTCCTTAGTACAAACTCATTACTTTATACCTAAATTTGTATAATAACTTATTTTTCTGTTCACAATTTCTAGTCCTATAATCCACCTAACATACTGCTGCCAGAATAATTTTCCTTAAATATCACTTTTACCATATCACACTGATGCTTAAAAAATCCCTCCCATTATTCCTTAATTTCTGTAATAATCAAACTTAAACTTCTCTGCCATGTGTGTTACCCTCCTTCATAATCCACCCACTCAATGTAGTTTTCCACCATCCAGTACATACTCTCCACTTCAGTCAAGATAATCCCCTGCTGTCATAAACATGCATGGCAAATATGATGAGAAACCACCACTCATGGAATGCAATCTGAGAGCAACTTTTTTTTGCTCCTATTTAAATTTATTGTATGTGGCCAGGTGCTTTTCCCCTACCTCTAAGTGAAAACTCAGGAAGCTCCTATGACTTCTACAGTCGATATCAACCAATTGAAATCCTTTGTTACTTTCATTCACAAAACAGTCTGAATTTAATATAGTCATGCTCTGCATAATAACATTTCTGTTCCCAGTAAAGGACTGCTTATATGACAGTAATCCCATAAAATGATAAGGAAGCTGAAAAATTCCTATCACTTAGTGAGGTCACAGCCACATTGTAGTACCTGCATTTCTCATGTGTTTGAGGTGATGCTGGTGCAAATATATCTGCTGTGCTGTCAAATGTATAAAAGCATTGTACACATTTATGTACATAAGTATACACTTAAGTGCATAGTACCTGATAGTAATAATAGATGCCCATATTACTGTTTCATGTATTTACTATCCTATACTTTTATTGTTATTTTAGAGTGTTTTTATTTTTTAAAAGTTAATCATAAAACAACCTCAGGCAGGCCCTTCAGGAGGTATTCTAGAAGATGTCATTGTTATTACAGGAGGTAACTTCACCATGAGTGTCTATTGCCTCTAAAGACCATCCAGTGGGACACACTGAAGGAGAAGACAGTGATATGGATGATCCCGACCCTGTGGAGGCCCAGGCTAAAGTGTGTTTGTGTTTTCATTTTTAACAAAAAAGTTTAAAAAGTAAAAAAAAATTTTAAATTAAATTTAAAAATAGAAAAAAGCTTATAGAATAAGGATATAAAGAAAGAAAAGTTTTTTGTACAGCTTTATAATGTGTTTGTCTTTTAAGCTGCAGTCAGTTTTCAAACAATTAAAAAGTTTATAAAGGAAAAAAGTTATAATAAGCTCAGGTCAATTTACTTTTGAAGAAAGAAACACTTTTTAAATAAATTAAGTGTGGCTTAAATGTGTACAGTTATAAAGTCTACTGCAGTGTACACTAATGTCTGAGGCCTTCACATTCACTTACCTCACTTGCTGATTCACCCAGAGCAGCTTCCGGTCTTGTAAGCTCCACTCACGTTAAGTGCTCTATACAGGTGAGCCATTTTTATTTTTTATGCCATCTTTTTATTGTTCTTTTTCTATGTTTAGATAGATATGTTTAGACACAAAAATACTTCCTGTTGTGGTACAATTGCCAGTATTCAGTAACACACAGTACAGGCTTGCAGCCTAGAAGCAATAGGCTATCCCATGCAGCCTAGGTGTGTAGTAGGCTATGCCATCTAGGTTTGAGTAAGCACACTCTATGATGTCCACACAGTTTCAAAATCACCTAATGATGCATATCTCAGAATGTATCTCGTTCTTAAATGACGCATAACTATAATTAAAATATAAAGGACACACAGAATGCAAACTCTAAACTTACTTTGAAGTTTGGTGGGGCTTGTGTTGCAGGTCAGAAGCAGTTGGCTGCTTCTCTTTTTCCTCATCCAGCTCTGCTTATCCTCCTTTCTCATTTTGCTAATCTAAGTTTCTGAGTCATCCAAAATTAAACCAAGGAGGAAGAAGAGGAGAAGGGATGGCCAGGGAAGTTCTTACTTGACAGGCACTTACATCATTACATCTAATATAAGCACATTTTGTCCTGGGCCGTTGTTTCAAACTCACTTTCTCTTATCAGTGCTTTCACGGCTGTTTTGGAGGCTTCTAACCTCTAACCTGAAGCCACCTTTGCAGAGGTGAACACTCTTTTCCGACTGTTCATTACCTCCTTGTCTCCTGAAAAGCTGACCGTATTCAGAACTTCTCTCTCTGGTCCTTTCTGAACAGGGTCTAAAAACAACTCCACGCTAGCTCTCCCTCACAAACAGCCCACATCTAGGTGAAACAATTAAGTACTCTTTGCCTCTACAGATGCCTGGAGTGCAGCGTGTCTCCATTTTGACATCTGTCCTTTATTCTGCTGTCAGTCATTCCCTCTTATAGATTTCTCAGGTAAGAATCAGACATGAGTCTATGGTGAGCTGCATACTTCAGGGAACACATCATAAGTTCTCTTGTAGTTAGTAAGATGCAGGTACTCCACTCTGGGGGAACCCACAAACCAATGCCAGCCTGCTTCAAATTATCAACACTTTCTCCCCAACATTTTATATTTTTGGCAAAGGGGATCTTCTTTGTAAAGGCTGCATAAGATCTAATTTCCCTATGGAATGTAGAGCTCACTAAATATCTTAGTGACTCAGTCCAAACTTACATTTTCATTTCTTGTTATGAATGCTTAATAATTTCCATCTCCAGGTCTTCATTTATGATGTTTGCTTCTCTAGAATGTGTTGATTCTTCCCCAACTTGCTTATCCAAATCCGAGCTATCCTGTAAGGCTTGAGTATCACCCGGTTCATGATCCCTTGCTTGACTATTTTAAGTTGTCCAGAGCTCTCTTCAGAAGCCTATATGACCTGCATTAACTACAGTCATCACTACACGGAGCTTGCCCTCAGAATTTCCTTTTCGTGGAAGATAAATACAGTCACCTGCCCAAGATAAAAGTGACACTAGGGCCTACAAACTTGATTGTACTAAAAATACAAAAACCTCTTTAAAAAATAGGCTGACCCCAAGGGCAGTTGATTAATCCAGAAAAAAAGTAGGAAAAAGAGAAGCAAATGTTAGATATGGACATCCAGATCCAGTAAATCTCTCTGAATAAACACGCGCCACTTAAAATAAGGAAGTATTGGGATAAAGTTCATCCTTGTATATGCTTAATATTCCACACATTCTCTTTTCTTTAAACATTTGAATACAAAGAGGAGTTAGAAAGCTAAAAACTCATTTACTTAAATCCAATATTCTTTTTCTTCCGCTTTATTGAGGTATCATTAACTAATAAAAAGTGCATATTTGAATCCAATATTCTTAAATAAACTGAACTTTCTATTAAAAGTTGAGGAGCCAGAGAATATGTCTCTTATGTGTGTGTCTATATATAGATACATGTATATATATGTTTATATACAATAAATAATAAAATCATAAAATGAATAGCTCTCTTTGCCTATATATTTTTCAGCCTAAAATGATGACACTGTATTTTAATACTTTAAAGTACAGTGATTATTTAGCTCCCATTTTTCATGACATTTGTAAATCATCATCAGTTCAGGGACAAATTTCAACTTTAAGAATAGTCATTGATAAATTTACAGAGCACTGGTAATTTTACATTTTAATGACTACTTGGATTTATACATAACAATTATAATGTACAATGTTATTTGTCTATGTTCTTTATCTTGTCACTTTTCATTTAAATAGAGGCAACTTCCAGGATGAAATATTTTTTAAATTAATAGAGTACTAAAAGAACTTTAAAAGTCCTCTCCTAATTAAAAGTTATGATATCTATTACAGATTACATATAATATATATCATAACTTTTATATAATCTGTAACATATATCATAACTATATATATATATAGTCATGCTCTTCTACTATTTAAGCAATACAGGAATTAAATCTCCTGGAAAAGAGCTATGGGATAGTTAAAAAGAACAAAAATAAGCACAAAATTATGACTTTCCCAGACACGAAGTCTGTAAGGGCAGTTTTCTCAAAAATAGACACGGACCAGAAACTATAGGATATCAATACCAATTACGTATTGGGTATTGATATTTTTGAAGTCTCTCCTAGATTCAGTTTGTGAGAAATATAGAAACTTATTGCCCACATGTATGACACTATGTTATTTACTTTGCACACAAATATGGATGACTAAGTTGTAGCCACTGAAAAGACTAGAATGGATTCAAAATTCGATCTCATACTGACAACTACAAAAACTCTTCAGAAAAATGTACCTGTTTTGGAAAATTCCACTGAATTCTATTTATTCAATTGAAAAAAATAAGTAAAAAACAACACATAATTTGGTGTACACATAAGCTAAAAAAGCTTAAAAAAAGGAATTCCCATCACAATGAGAGATCATTTTTCTATCTTAATTAATTAGAATCAATAGAACCATTTATCTTAGCTTTGTCCTTAGATTTTTTTTTTAAGTCACAGTCATCAAAACAGCTTGAAGTCGGGCTTGGTGGCTCAGCCTGTAATCCCACGCCTTGGGAGGCTGAGGTGAGTGGATTGCCTGAGCCCGTGGGTTCGAGACCCACCTGGGCAACTTGGTGAGACCTCATCTCTACAATAAATCAAAAAATCAGCCAGGCATGGTAGCGCGCGCCTGTAGTTCCAGCTACTTGGAAGGCTGAGGTAGAAGGACTGTCGGAGCCCAGCAGGAGCGGCCACTGTACTCCAGTCTGGGCGACAGAGTGAGACTCCAACTCAAAAAAAAAAACAACAGCTTGGAATGGAAGTTCAAGAAGAAAATTCAAGTGTCAGGTTTACTACTATGTCCCTGATTAAGTCCCTAAGACTTTTAGGATCTTCAGTCTCTTAATTTGTAAAAAGACATAAAAATATCCATCTTGCTTATACTATAAAGCTGATGTAAGACTCAAATAGGCAATGTAATATAGAGAAAAGACATTGAAAAGTATTATTAACTGAGACAAAGCAGTACAGGAACAGATCACAGGTCCAAGGTAGGGTTCAAGTCCAATTTCACCATTACCACCAGTGTATCTCTAGGTAAGTCAAACTCCTTTCAGTCTCAATTTCTTCCTTTGCTCAATGAGGCAGCTGATTTTTAAGGTTCTTTTTATTTCTATGAATCTGTGATCTTGTACTGAACAAGATAATGAGAAAATTCTCTAACATGCTTCTGTTTCCTATGAAAGTAATATACATTGATTAGGTGTTCCATGATAAATTCTGGACTCTGTATTGCAAATCAAAAAAAGGTCATCATTTATTTGGCATGAGCAGGCTCATATCCTTTATGAAATGAGGTGTGGTATTAATTTATTAACTACATAGCAGAATGTTAAATGTAGGAAGGCAGCAATCATGAAAAATTATGAGAATCATTACATTAAATCTGAACACAAAACTAACATGAAAAAAGAGTCTGTCCTTGAAATAAATAAAAGCAGAGTCTATGCAATACGACCTCTAGTCCATGCTAAAATCCATAAACCCCATAAAACAGAAGATTACAGGTAAACTTGGAGATATGGCTGCCTTGCCTGGCAGCTTGATATCTTTTTTATTACCTGCTCCTCTGTGGTGCTAAACTAGGATTTTGCATATACCACAACTAAACAGAGAACACTCAGTAAACTGGGCAATATAAGCTTGTTGCTCTAAGTACTACAAGAACAGGGACTTTGTCTGTTTTATTCACAGATGGATCTCAAACACCTAGAACACTGCCTGGAACACAATAAGCAAGGACTAAATATTTATCCAATAGCTGAACTTGCTTCTATTTTCTGCCTAATAGGTAAGCTACACTCTTTTTAGAACTTTTGTTGACTTTTCTTTGTCATTAACTTACTTCTATTTTTTAAAAAAGAGGCTAATTATAAGAATTTAACCAAAGGTGATCCTAGTCAAAAGTGACAATAATGACACATACAAATGCTTCAAATCTATTTGTCACCTTAAAATAATCCAAATTAGAAGGA
This sequence comes from Carlito syrichta, assembly GCF_000164805.1. Taxonomy (NCBI): domain Eukaryota; kingdom Metazoa; phylum Chordata; class Mammalia; order Primates; family Tarsiidae; genus Carlito; species Carlito syrichta. Next base: position 350,064 of record NW_007252781.1, on the reverse strand, counting down.
AAGTTTCTTTCAGTGTAAAGTTACAAAATCCATTAGGACTAACTCCAAAGTTAAGGAACTCTTCTTTTTCACGCTACCAAAGAGAGTACTTCAAACAATGGAGGAAGAAGTCTACATATAATTCATAAAATGGAATTAAAAATACATGAAAAAGAGCTATTAATAAACATGACTTTTGTGTTTTTTCCTTTTGTAACTCAAAACAGTGTGGTCTGCCTCGTGCCCACATCAAAGGAGGCCAACAAAATTGCATGAAAGAAATGAAAGCTCAACTCAGTATCTCTCTCTCCTGGTGCCTAAACACATTTTACAAAAATGTCCTTTGAACCAGCAACAAACTTAGAAAACCAGAAACAGAACAGGAAGATAAACCCACAAGAGAAAACAACCATGACATTGCCACACCCCCTTGCAGTTTTCTCCAAAACATTTTTCTTACCAGATGAACACAATAAGTCAAAGAGCTCTATTTTTAATGCATGAGTCTTGGTTGTGACACAAACAGATAATTGGGAAATCTCTTGTCTGCAGCACAAGCCTAAAATGCAAAGTATCTATGTCTGTTAAATAGCACGTCTGACATAGAAAGTATTAAAATGAAAGGACGAATGAACTATGAGCAAATGGATGAATGTTTCTAAGAGAATTTTAGAGTAATTCAGCAAGATGTGACAATATATAAATTGGCTCATCAATTCTCAATATTCTCCTCATACTATATAACTATTTCTCCTCAACCTATCTATATAAAAAACTTATGTTAAAAAGGGAGGAGGGTCACTGAGACTAGCTTGAAAAACTTTCATTGTAAATGCCAAGGAGTTATTCTGCAAAAGAAAAGGATAAATCCAAAGACAAACAGAAGTAAGAGAAAAAAATTGCCAGCATGACTGAACTGGAGAGAACGGAGGTCATCTACCATGCTGTGATTCCTAAAAAAGAATTTTCAGTAAAGTTTTGCTCCATGTTATCAATGAAATTCCCATGCAATTTCTTGAGAGGTTGTAGTAAAGATTTAAATCATTTTATAAATATTTCTAGATATCACTTATTCATTTATCCCACAAATATTTATTGATATAGTTTCTTAGAACTGTGTTTACATTGGCAGCCTCTGTAGAGATAGGCCTTATGATGGAAGCAAGAAAGCCCAATTCTGTAAAATATCCAGAAGAAAAAAACTATAGTTGACCCTTGAACAAGGGTTTTTGAACTGCATGGGTCCACTTATAAGCAAACTCTTTTCAGTAAAAGTTGCACCGAGTATGCCTGCCTCTCCTGCCTCCCCTTCCACCTTCTTCACCTCTTCTGCTTCTGCCATCCCTGAGATGGCAAGAGCAACCTCTCCTCTTCCTCCTCCTTCTCAGCCTACTCAAGATGAAGATGATGAGGATAAAGACTGCTACTTAATGAATAATAAATATATGTTATTTTTCTTATGATTTCTTCATAGCACTAAGAATCTTTTTCTCCAGATTATTATATTACAAGAATACAATATATAATACATATGATAGACAAAATATGTGTTAACTAACTATTTATGTTCTGGTCAGCAGTAGGCTATTAGTAGTTAAGTCTAAGGGGAGTCAAAAGTTAAACACAGATTTTTGACTGCTCAAGGGGTCGCCCCTAAAGCCCCTGCATTTGTTCAAGGGTCAACTGTATCTTCTAATACTGCTTCTTGTTCTATTATTTGAGAACAACTCATATAGAAAATATGTTTCAGTCATTTCAATATGGAGGTTCCTCAAAAAGTTAAAAATAAAATTACCATATGATCCAGCAATTCTACTTCTGGGTATATATACAAAGGAAATCAAATCAGTACGTTAAATATATTTCTGCACTACTATGTCAGTTGCAGCATCGTTCACAATAACCAAGATATAGAATCAACCAAAGTGTCCATCAGTAAATAAACGGATAAAGCAAATGTGTTGTATATACACAATAGAATACTATTCAGTCTTCATATAGAAGGACATCCTATCTTTTGTGGCAACATGGATGAACCTGGTAGACATTACGCTAAGTGAAGTAAGCCAGGCACAGAAAGAGAAATACTGCCTGATCTCACTCGTATATGTGGAACTAAAAATGTTACACTCATAGAAGCAGAGAGTAGAGAGTAGAATGATGCCAGGGGCTGGGGTTGGGAAATAGGAGAAGTTGGCCAAAGGGTACAAGGTTTCAATCAGGCAAGATGAATAAGTTCTGAAGCTCTACAGTATGGCGACTATGGTTAATAATAATTTATTCTGTACTTGAAAATTGCTAAGAGAGTAGATCTTAAATGTTCTCACCACAAAAAAATTTTAAGTGGGTGCTGGATATGTTAATTGACTTGATGTGATCAATTTACAGTGGTTACATATAATCAAGACATCACCTTGCATACCATACATACATACAATGTGTTCTCAGTTGCAGTCAACTGACCAAAGAATCTCTGAAACAACTGTTCTTGCCAGACACTGCCTGTTCACCAGATAACTTTTTCCCATAGCTAGTCATGATGCTTTTTCATTCTCTTCTGAAGATTAAAGTATTGCCAGGCCTCATAAATTTCTCACGAATTGTGATTAAGTGCAACCTAATTCTAAGTACTGTTTGACTGACAAATGTCTTAAATCCTAAAAGCCTGGGCATCAAAATTGCTAACAACAATAACCCAAGCTACTTCCATCATGAATTTGATCTTTGCTTTAAAACAAAACAAAACAAAACAAAAACCCCAACATGATACTTCCATAGATAATGACCCACATAAAGTGTTCCCCATGACTAGTAATGGCATCTGTGTTACAGCCAGGACCAGGAAGAGAAGCGTGTGGCTCACCGCAGCCGGGACAGCAACAGAGATCCCTTCTAAAATCAGAACACAATGTAGCTCATTCTTCCACATCTTCCAGGGGAAACCAGATGATGAGTGTGCTGATGTCTTTTAAAAACAATCTGGTAAATGCTTTTAGATCCCGTGCCCTGAATACTGGCTGACCTATATATTTTTGGCAATGCTAGTGCCCTAGAGGGTCTGATGATTTGACAGGCAATTAAGGTCCTCAGTTGAGATGAATTTTGAAAAAGCGGAGATAAATAGACTAATTTCCTACAAAAGTATTTTCTTGTGATCTTTGAAATGTTAAGGGGGCCATGTCAGTGTATTATTTTGAGCATGGAAAATTTTGCTTTATAAAGACTGCCAGTATAAACAACTAAACCCCACAGCCAGTTGCTCATGCCAGATGAAGCAACTTTCCAGGCAGAAGCAGGGACTCTATCTAACCTAATGGGGTTGGGTGAGAGGACAAATTAAGACAGTACATTAGATTTCCTGTGTCAATTATCATTTGTTTTAATGTCATTACAAAGAGTATTGTAAAGATCCAATAAGATATTGTACAGAAAATGTCCAGTGATGTATCTGGCATTATCATCATCATTGCAACAGAAACACATTCTACCCATTGCTCAGATCAGGTGAAGAAATGTGAAAGCAAAAGAAATAATTTTTTTTGGACCAGAATATCTTTAACTATCTCAAAAGTATTGTAATGTCATATCATATACCTGAAATTTTGTATTTTTCTTGTAATCAAATATTGCAAACAGTATTTTGTTAGCAATAAGCCAGTGAATAGGAAAGGGAATGTAACCTCTTAAATAGTTATTACTTTTAAAAGACAGTTTGTCCACTGGACTTCTTTGGCAGATCTTCAATTACCAGTGTAGAGAACTAAAAGGAGCTTTAGGTATCATTCTTAAAACAAGGGAACTAAGACCCAAAGAGACTAAGGGAAATGCCTGACCTAGTACAAAGAAAGGGATCTACTTTGGATGTCTATACAAACCTCTTTATACTGATCTCATTTATGGATACATTGAAATGATGCTAAGTAACCCTTAGATGGCATGATCATACAAATAAGGAGAAATGAAGATTTGAAAAATAAACACTACTGGACAACTCTTTCTGCATAAATGACTGCTTTCGGTTCTCACAAAAAAAAATTGCAGCATAACTATGATTAGCACTATGTTTAAGATAAGGAAACGGAGGCCAATAAAGATCACAAGATCAAATAGGCAAAGCTGGGACTCAAATCCAGGTCTAACTAAGCTATGAAATCCCAGCCCTTTTTTTTTTTTTTTTTAATAGGCCTGGTGCCTTCTGGAAGGTTAGTGAGTCCTGCAACATCTCTGTGTTTCTTTTTTTAAATAATTGGTTTTTCTAATTTTCTGGCTGTTAAGCAGTTAAGCAGATGCTTAACAGCCAGAGGATGAACACTGTTCCAAGATCACATACCTGTAGAGGAGTCAATGATAAAAAGGGATGACAGGTCTCCCGGAAGGATTTCATAAGTCACTGTTCCATATATCCCAGAATCCCGGTCAGTGGCAAGAACATTGATGATCTCGGTGCCAGGCTGTGTCTGACCACTGATGCTTGTCACGTAGGTTGATGGGTTAAACACGGGATGGTTATCATTCACGTCTTCCAGCTCCACACGGACAAAGGCTTGGGCGCTCAGACCACCCTGGGGAAGAAAAAGCAGTGATTACAAATGGGTCTCTGCTGGACATGGGAATGCAGAATAATTGACAATGACCCTAGAACAGATTTTTGAAACAAAATTTGCATGTATAGATACACATACCTATATGAGCATTTTTCTTTCAATCTTGAGATAGGAGGTCATATGCAATGGCATAGTATCTATACCTGAGTTCTGATTTTTAAACATGAGTGAGATGACCACTTAAAAACCCTATGAGACAAAAATTTCATAACAGAAGCAAAAAAAAAAAAGTTTTCAAAAAAGTTGTCCCGACGTCCAAAAAACTCAGACATCACATTTATCTCTAAGTTAATTTTGAAATAATATTGGTAAGTGCTAAGGAGAAAGGGTAAGGGAGTATTCACGGGGAATACCCTGGCAAAAAGCCTCACTGAGAAGGTACCATTCAAGTACAGACTGGCCTACTGGAGGCAGCTAGACTTCAGTAATCTGGAAGAAAAGACTAATAGGCAGCAGAAAGAACAGGTACAAAGGCCCTGAGGCAGGAGTGCAGTATGTCTCTCTGGCCTGTCCAGGGTCAGCAAGGAAGCAGGAAGAACTGATGTCAGAGGGGAAGTGAGCCTCTATAGGCCTCTGGAACGACCATGGCTCTCCCCCACTGGAGAATTCTAACACAGGAGCAGCTCAATTTGACTTAGGTTCAGCACAGACTGAGTAGCAGCAGAGTATAAGGACAAACCCGACAGGAGGCTCTTCAAAACCATGAGTCCTGAGTGAAGGGTGCCTGAATGAAGCTGGGAGCAGTGAAGGTCCTCATCCTAAATATACTTGGGGCCAGATTTGTTTATGAATTGTGCATTTCTCAAGCTTTGGAGCAGTAACATAGTGCATAAAGCAGTAAGAAGTGCATCCCATACTGCTTATTATGTGTTACCGCCTTCTAAAAACAAGGAGAAAGGAAAATAGAAAAAAAAAAAATCCTCTGCGATTTTTACTTTTCTAAAAGCAGAACATATGTTCCTACTTTAAAGCACCATTTCCCACTTCTATTTGGTACATTTTGACACTTTCATCTTTGACAAAAATCCTTGGTAAGTCGCAACAGCCTGGGTTTTCTCACTCGTTCACTTTCCCCTCCTCCCTTTTAAAAAAAAATTTATTTTTATTGTTTTTTTTATTTTCTGCTGTGGCTGAGAGGCACTGAGCAAGGAGGAAAAAGGACAATGAAGAAGAAGACTTGGCAAGAGACAAAGGGAGGACTGCCGCTGTGCAGATAGGGAGGAAGCTCCTGTGGAGGGGAAGGGAGGGCAAGAAAGAGCGCATTGTTTGAGATGAAGTTCAGGACAAACCCAGAAACGGCTCTAGACTCTGAGGTCCCATGTACCCCAGGCTTTGGGGACCCAACAGAATGGGGAAATACATCTTTAGAAAGAGTGAGATCGTTCATGTTCTAACTTGAGTCAGGTATTAGGACTATGCCAATTATCAACTGGAGTAGGAAAAATGGGGGCTACTTAGGATGACGATAAAAACGATGCAAGTTCATCCATCTGGTCATGTGTGTAAAAGGCAGACTGGCCCTACAAGTTTAGCAACCCTAAATACCCTGTAAGTCTCCAGGCATAATGAATCGGAGGAGACTGCAGACTGATGATACACAAAGAGAAAATATTCCGTCACATCTGACACAGACCCTGTTGTCACTCCAAACTGACTTCTTGCTCAGTTTTGCTTTCCCTCTTCCCTTCCTTCTCCTCTTCCTTTTTTGTTTCTCCTCAAGTTCAAGAAGTCACTTAGAGTTGAGGAGGGGCTGAGAAAGCAGAGAAGAAAAGTAATGAGAAAGTGGGAAAGATTTGAAGAAATGAGTGTGGCACCATCTTAATATCTTTAAGAATAAAGACCTTAATTCCTAGGTTGTCCATGAAGATCCTAAATCAGGCAATGCTATTAAAAATAAGCAGATGTTAGACAAACAAAGCTAAAAACTTACTGTCAGAGAACAGTCAATCTTCCTGCAGGAAAAGTATTCTAGATCTCAGTTTTCCATTTTTATAAATTCATTTTTGTCTGCTGAATTCATCAAATAGGGAGTACTTTCCTATTATAATAATCATTCATGAATGTGTGTTGTGTGTTTTACATATATTTTCTTCTTCAATTGTCATAATCTTCCCTTTTTAGATTTTTTAAAAATTTTATTTTAAAGATGTGGAGTACAATTCTGGATTGGGGATACAAGTGGACATCGTACGGATAAAGTTTGGGCCTCCCTTTGGTCCCCACTTTGCCTGGTTTGAGATCAGGTACCCGTACTGATGCTGTGTCACCCACCCCCCCACACCCTGGGAATATCACACTATTGCCAATCCCTTTCTTAAAGTATTATGATAAATGTTCAGGGTCCACTTATGAGTGAGAACATGTGGTACTCTGTTCTTTGTTTCTGTGATAGATCACTGAATATTATAGACTCTAAATCCAACCAAGTTGCCGTGAAGTTCGTAGGTTTGTCCTTTATGGCTGCATAATATTCCATCATGTATATGTACCACATTTTTTTTTAATCCAGTTCAGTTTTGATGGGCAGCACAGTTGACTTCATATTTTTGCTATTGTGAATAGTCCTGCAATAAACATGTGTGTGCAGGTATTTTTTGTAGAACGATTTGAGTTCCTTCAGGTGTCTTCCCAGTAGTGGAATTTCTGGGTCATATGAAAGGTAACGTCTAGTTCTTTTAGAAATTGTCACACTGTTTTTCATAGAGGTTGAACTAGTTTGCAATCCCACCAACAGTGCAGGAGCATTTCCTTTTCTCCGCATCCTTGCCGGCATCTGTTGTTGTTTTATTAATGATGACCATTCTTACTGGGTAGGGTGGTATCTCATTGTGGTTTTGATTTGCATTTTTCTGATGATTAGTAAGTCTAAGCACTTTCATGTGTATATAGGTTGTCTGTATATCTTCTTTTGAGAAGTGTCTATTCATGTCTTTTGCCCACTTTTTAATGGGGCTGTTTGTTTTTTTACCTTTCAGCACATTTGAGTTCCTTGTAGATCCTGGATGTTAGACTGTTGTCAGATACACAGTTGGCAAATATTTTTTCTCATTCTGTGGGCTGTCTCCCTGCTCTCTTGATGGCTTCTTTGACTTTGCAGAAGTTTTTCAGATTACTGAGGTCCCACTTGTCTATTTTATCTCTTACAGCATGGGCATTTGAGGTTTTGATCAGGAATTGGTTGAATACTCTGATTTCCTTAAGGATGTCTCCTGTGTTTTCTAAGATTCTTATAGCTTGAGGTTTTACATTTAGGTCTTTGATCCATACAGAGTCAATTTTTGTGTATGGTGACAGGTAGGGATCCTGTTTCAATCTTCTGCATGTGGTCAGCCAGTTTTCCCAGCACCATTTGCTGAATAAGGTCTCCTCTTCCCAGTGGTTGATGGTGGAGGCTTTGTTGAAGATGAGCTGGTTGAGAAATTGAAGTTTTTCTTCTGGAATCTCGACCCTCTTGCATTGGTCCATATGCCTGTTCTTGTACCAATACCAGGCTGTTTTGATTATTGCAGTCTTATCATAAAGTGTAAAGTTGGAAGTGTGATACCGCTTGCTTTGTTTCTTTTGCTGAGGATTGTTTTGGCTATTCTTATTTATTTATGTTTCCATATGAATTTCTGTATTGGCATTTCCAGGTCTGAGATGAATGATATTGGTAATTTAATGGATATTGCATGGAATCTGTAGATTGCCTTTGGTAGGATGGACATCTTAGCAATGTTGATTCTTCCCATCTATGAGCATGGAATATTTTTCCATTTGAGTCTTCTTGGATTTCTTTGAGCAGTGTTTTGTAGTTTTTAGATTGTTATGGCTTTCCCCCATTACAGTTAAGACCAAAGCATCAAAGGGTTAAGTGATTTGTGCAAGGTAAACACAACTAACTGTAAATAGATCTGCAGGTGAAACATTTATCTGTCCCCCAAAGTCCTTGTGATTTCTTTTAAATTAGATTTCTTAAATTTTTGCTATGGTGTAAATTCTACCTTTCATGTAATACTTGTTTACAGCTGTACTTGGGAGAATGCTAATCATGGAATCCTTCTTAGAAAATAGAAGAAAGACAGGGTCCCTGGTTTTAAGGAACTTACAGTCTATAAGACAGACACTATACAAGTATGTTTGTGGAACAGTGGAACAATCTGGAGCTGAAAGACCTGGGTCCAATGCCTGGCTCTGCCTGCACTAAGGTCCACAGCCTAGAGAAAGTCGGGTCGTCTCTGAGTCTGAGCCACCTCTTCTGTAGACCAGAGCTATCTGCTTGCCTCTTGCCTCTTGGGCTTGTTACTGAGTTAATGGCATAATACATGTGAAAATATTTATAGGAGTTAATAACTATTAAATAGTTCTTACAGGTGCCTTATTCTAAATATTTGGGACTAGATAGATTTGTCTTAGACATGTGAATGTTTCAAGTTTTAGAAAGGTTATATAGTGCCATAGACCCAATGGGGCCTGGGGTGGTACACCACAATCAAGCACTTATATGAAGCAAAATGTATGAATAGATACACTTGTAGGGGAAAATCACCCACGGATAACCTCGGGTCAGTTTAAGACAGGTTTCTCACTAGGCGAGTTTTTGAAACTTCCCATGATGAGAGTTTTGGGTTTCAAAACTATAGATACACAATCACGGTATTCTTTCCAATGTAGACATGTGCTACCACTAAGCTATGAGCATCGAACAGAGGCAAACTTCAACACTGAAGGGTCCTTGAGTCAGGTCCTCAAAAACAAATAGGATTTGACAGTCAGATATTCTAGGTGGCAGTAACATTCTAGAAAGTGTAATGACATAAAAAAATAGACTGCTATGTTACAGGACAGGTTAGCAAACTAATTGGAATAGAAGGATTGGGCATGTAGAGGGAGAGGATAGGTAGGATAGAGAGGAAACGCTTGACAGGTTCTTGCCACTTGATTTAAATGCTAAGGAGGATAGACTTTATTCTGCACACCAATGGACCCCATCAGTAAAAACGTGGTATGTGCATCCCCAATACACATACAGTATTTTTATTTGTATATATGTTTACTTTGCTATTGTATTATTTATATTAAAATATAAGAAAAATCAAATTAAAAAAATGAAATTCAAAGTTCTAATGTTTTCTTCCTAAATCTCCACATGAGACAACGAATGCTATGATTAATGAAGTGGCAAGATCAAATCTAGGTTTTAGAAAGAGATACTTGGGTACCAAGGACAAGATGTATCTTTAAAAAATAAAGAGATTACTTAGTCAAACAGCTGGGGAAGTATCAAATCCATCAAGTCAAATGGGTTCTTTGTCTCAGAACTTCTCACAGAAATATTTGCATACACATTTTTAGAGTTCTTAGTTGTTCCCAAGCTTTTTAGATCACAGAAGGAGAATGTAGGGAAACTAGTATCCCACAGAACACAGTGTGAAAAAAAGCTGTCCTACACTCATGTTCTCCATCCCCTTAGAGTATATACTTCCCAATGCTTGGTAACTAAACTTCTGTTCAGCTCATGAAAACCATTTTGAGCATACGACCTCAAGAAAGTCTGTGAGTCAAAACTAACCAGCCAAGCTGCTTCTCGATTCCTGGTCTTTAGAAACTGTAAAAGATTTTAAAATGTTTGTTATTTTAAGTTACTACGTCCAGGAAAATTTGTTATGCAGCAATAGGTAACTCATACATCCCAGAAATTCCATGCACGAATATTTCTTAATTTTGTCTTATCTTTCTTTCTTCCACCAATAAGTCGGTCATTCTGATTTAATTTTAATTACTTATTTTTTAAAATTATGGTAAGAAACTCCTGATCAATCTACATGAATCCCAGTCCCCTCAAGTTATGGAGTGAAAGATGAAAGTCACTTGGGAAACTTCAAGCTTGAATGCATACAGTATTTGAGGACCACCTAGGGCAATCAGGAAATACAAAACATTTTCTGCTGTTGTTTCTACTTTGATTGTCTGTTTGCCATTCTCTTTGTTCCTGCCTTCTGAAACTCCTGAACAGTAGAATATTAACATCTGTTTCTTACATCTCTTAGCTCTTAAGATCTGTGGTTTCATTTTAGTGAGCTTTCTATGTCAATGCATTTCAGTTTGTAGTTTATGATTTAAGGAACAAAGGTGAAGGGAGATGAGGCTACAATTTGTTAAGAAAAAAATGAACAAGACTAAGTTGTGGCATCACCAAAGCCAAGAAGAGCAGCATTCAAAAAATATTTTCAAATGCATTGAGATGTTAAATAAAACAAAAATAAATAATCCTAGGACATGATAGAAGAGTAACTATGTTGATAGAAACAGTTTTATTGGAGAGGTAGAGAGGGAAGAATGTATCAAAGAAATACTGAAATGTGAGGAAATGGAGACAACGATTTTAAGCACATTTGCTGTGAAAGAGAAAGGAAGAAAAAAAATGGTTTTCTAAGAGGGTACATGAAATCAAAGGGAGTTTAGGTTTGGGTTTTGTTTTTTTTTAAGATAGAGAATATTATTCTGCCTTGTATACTTATGAGAGCCATTCAAAATAATTTGAGAAGTGATTAATGCAGGAAAAAGAGAAAATCATTATGGAAATGTTAACCTTAAGATGGCTAGAATTTAACTCCAGTATTTTGAGAGACCAAGGCAGGAGGCTCTCTTGAGCCCAAGAGTTCAAAAACAGCCTAGGCAACATAGTGAGATCTTGTTGCTACAAAAAAAAAAAAAAAAAAAGCTGGGCTTGGTGGTACGTGCCTGTAGTCCCAGCTACTAAGGAGGCTGAGGTGGAAGAATCACCTGAGCCCAGGAGGTCGAGGCTATGGTGAGCCGTGATTGTGTCATTGCACTCCAGCCTGGGCAACAGAGACCTTGTGTCAAAAAAATAATTAATTAATTTAAAAATTTTTTTAAAAAGAAGGCTAGAATGGATGGGAGCCCGAACAGTAGAGAGATTTACTTTTGATACAAACAGGGATGTCTCTAATATAGTAATAGGAAAGAAGGCAAAGCATGTGAGCTGACATACAGGTAGATTAGTAGATTCAGAGGCAGGAAGATAAGAACTTCCTCTCTCAAGCAGACATATTCTTTTTCTCTGGGTACATTCAGCAGCTGAGGCACAAGGCCAGATGTGTAAGAGTTGGGCTTACCCAGGGCCGGGGCCTTACAAGTTCTATTGAGTGGGGGAACTAAAGGGAGTTTGCAACTGAAGGACTTTAATGATGGGTAACAAACCAGTGATCTTAACATGGGAGAAGAATTGTCTACTAGAGTGGAGGTGTCACACTGAGACATATTGAGGCAGGAAGGTAGACAGGGATGAGAGTAGAAGGAAGGGGCCAGGAATCTATCTGCAATGGGAGGTGGGAAGGGGGCTGCCCTAAGCAAAAGACCTTCTGTAAGGGCAAACTTGTATGCTGGAGATAGCCTTCCATGGCAAAAAGAACTGAGTTAAAGAACTTCCATAAAGCATGCGCACATTGCAGGAAAAAGCCTCTTGCTGCAGGGCAGTAAACTTGTAGGCAGGAGCTTTCTACCAGGCAATATTTAAACTTGGCCAATGAAATAGAACCACGGAATGGGCCCATTCAATAGATGTCCAAGATTGTACTGACCCATCCAACACTTACTGGGCCCACACAATGAACATCCAACATGACCCCAGTTAAAGAGATATATAGACAGAATGCAACTGTCAGGGCTCTTGAGCCAGTCTGGCTCTGGAGCCTGCTCCTAATTCTCTGGAGTATACTGCCACTTCTGTCTAATACATCTCTCTGTGCTCTTACTGATTGTGTGTTTCATCCAATTCTTTGTTCAAGATGCCAAGAACCTGGTTTTCAACAGAGGACTGTGGCCATAAGTGACCATCTACATTTCAGGGTTGGGTGCCCCTCAACAATATTGGATATAGAATACTTGAAATCAAGATGTCAGAAGTTTTGCAATTACTGGTAATGAAATTTGGAAGTGATGAAGTCAAGGAACTGAGATGCTCAGGCTGTTGGAAGATTCAACAAATGAATACTGAAGTCTTTACTTGGTGAGGGAACAGGAGTGAAGAGGAAGACTATGAGCAACGTGTAAAAGTCCTAAGTGAGAAGAAGGTAAGTCATGAAAACAACAAAAAGGCATGTCTGTGATATAGTCTGACAACATGAGCTTCAAAAGCAAATCAGCCGCTGATAGAGAAAAGAGTAGAAACGATTTAGACTCTGCCTGGGCAACAAGGCGGACACCCACCTTACCACCTCCCAGCATGTGATTTGAGGAACATGGGCTTCCCTGTGTGAGGCCAGAAAGGAATGGGTATCCTTAGAGGACAAGACTATTTCAATCAGAGCAGGTTGAGTTTGTAAGGGAGTTTGCTAAATGATGGATCATGCCATTCCAGCGGGCTTGGTAGAAAAGTTTTGAAGGGCAAAGCAGGTAGGTAGGAGACTGATTCAAATTAAGGAATGAACTGGGCAAGGTGGGGATGAGAATACAAAAAGAATAGATGGCTAGGAGGTTTCAACTTTTAGAAACCAGAATGAGGCAAAGTGACATTTAAGACATTTCAGGATTAAAACTGGTAGCATATTAAATGGTGGGCAATCTGTTTGCTATATGGTTCAGGCAATTTAGCTAGAAAACATGGGACAACTGGGTAACTGCTCAGTCCTGAAATGGGAAGAAGATAGTAATCGATCAGATAAAAGATAAGAATACGCTTTTTAGAAATTGAAGGAACAGGTATTTCACGCATGTAATACCAGCACTTTGGGAGGCCAAGGCAGGTAAATTGCTTGAGCCCAGGCATTCAAGACCACCCTGGGCAATATGACGAAACCTTGTCTCTACAAAAATAAAAATAAAAATTAGCTGGGTGTGGTGCCATGCACCTTAGTCCCAGCTACTGGAGATTCTGAGGTGGAAAGATCGTCTGAGCCCTGAGCTCAGGAGGTAGAGGCTGCCATGAGCTGTCATCATCGTGATCATGCCACTACATTCCAGCCTGGGCAGGAATGAGATCCCCAACTCAAAAAAAAAAAAAGTGAAAGAACATATTCTATTAAAATTAAAATGAGTGTACCCTTTTATTTAGCAAGTTTGCTTCTCAGGATCCAGCTGCACTGCGCACAAACTATGGAGAGACAGCTTTTATCATGAATGCATACAATGGTGAAGAGTTAGGTCCATTAACTTTCTATTGTTAGTCTGACAAAATACTCCCTTAAGGTTAGAGTGGTGAGATGGAATTGAAATAGCTTTATTTCAGACACATATTTCAGCTAGAGAATTCAGGCCATAACAAAAAATGAGATAAAGTATTAATAAACATTTATACCAAATGAATACTGAAGTCATTTACCAAAAAGGAAAGATCCATTTGGTAAAAATGAATGGGAAAAAGAAACAGAAATTAGACGTAATCGTAGTCTAATTAGATTGTAGAGTTTTATTGTTAAAAACTACCTGTTTGCCAATGTAATCCAATTATTTGGTTCCATTATGTAATTTTATAGCATCCTCATAGCTTATGAGATAAATAGCAGCAGCATGACAGTAAAAAAATAGCATATTTCTTTATTTTTTATTTTTTATTTTTTTATTTTTTATTTAAAAAAATTTTTTTTATTTGAGTTGGAGTCTCACTCTGTCGCCCAAACTGGAGTGCAGTGGCCGCTCCCGGCCACCGCAGCCTCGACCTTGCTGGGGCTCCGGCGATCCTTTCCGCCTCAGCCCTTCCAAGTAGCC